>NC_057807.1:661350488-661351178 GCF_018294505.1 Triticum aestivum
GATGTCTCGCGCGAGAAGTGGAACGAAGTGGCGACGATAACTGAATTTTCGTAAGTGACATATATATAGGAGGGGCCTTTAGTACCGGTTGGAGCCACCAACCGGTACTAAAGACCAATTTTGGCCAGCCCAAGCGGCGGGAAACGAGGGCCTTTAGTACCGGTTGGTGGCTCCAACCGGTACTAAAGGGCGATGCATTAGTACCGGTTGGAGTCACCAACCGGTACTAATGGACGTGCGCTGCCACCCGTAGTGCGCCACTTTTAGTCCCACCTCGCCGAGCGAAGGGCAGCCGCGCTGGTTTATAAACCCAGCCGCGGCTGCCCTATCGAACTCCTCTATATAGCAGGCTTCTGGGCCTAACTAGGGCGCGCTGCCCTGTGAGCCTGCTGGCCCTTCTGGGCATGTATTTGCACACCCTAGGTCTAGCAGGCTCACCGGGCAGCGCCCCAACATTTTTTTATAATTTTTTTGCTTTATTTGTTTCTTCTATTTATTTCTGAGTAGTTTTTTTGCTGTATTTAGTTTCTTTGTGAATATTTTTGCTTTATATAATATTTTTTTCTTTTCTGCATTATTTATTTTCTTCTATTTATTTTTGAGTAATTTTTTATATAGTTATTTCTTTTCTGCTTTATTTTTTTCTTATATTTATTTCTGAGTAGTTTTTTTGCTGTATTTAGTTTCTTT
>NC_057807.1:661352641-661385001 GCF_018294505.1 Triticum aestivum
CTTCCTCTTCTGCTTCCTCTTCATCTTCCTCTTCATCTTCCTCTTCTTCTTCATCTTCCTCTCCTTCTTATCCTTCTTCTCCTTCTTCTCCTTCTTCCTCTTCTTCTTCCTCTTCTGCTTCCTCTTCATCTTCCTCTTCTTCTTCATCTTCCTCTCATTCTCTCCTTCTTCTTCCTCCTCTTCTTCCTCTTCCTCTTCTGCTTCTTCTTCCTCTTCTTTATATATAGAGTTCAATGAAGATCAAATGCTTGTGATAGTTTGAAAAATAACATATTTAAATTGTGCATATGAACGCAGAAAAAATACATTGATCAGTACCTCCTTTCAGCCAAAACGCGCTACTGCTACATAGAAGTACATATAAAAAATACATTGATCATCAATGATCTTTTTGTATAGAATCTAAATCGTCAATAGGAATCTACCACCGATTTAAGAACCGGCGAAGGCTCCTATTGCAGCCACAGATCTTACACATAGAGTTCAATGAAGACCAAATGTTTGGGATAGTTTGAGAAGTAACATACTTAAGGTGGTCAAATTCTTGTTAGGGGAGCGAGGTGGGACTAAAAATAGCGCCTGCTACAACCTCTTTAGTACCGGATCGTGCCACGAACCGGTACTAAAGGTGCTGGCCGGGCACCAGCATCTTTACTACCGGTTCGTGGCACGAACTGGTACTAAAGATTCCCAAAGAACCGGTACTAAAGGTCACCTCCCGCCAAGTCATTTGAACCGGCACTAATGGGCGCCTTAGTGCCAGCTCATATGCGAACCGGTACTAATGTTTCTCATATTAGGTCCTTTTTCTACTAGTGACTATGAGGTTATGCAACTCCTGAACACCGGAGGAATGCCTTGTGTTCTACCAAAGTCACAACGTAACTGGGTGATTATATATATGCTCTACAGGTATCTCCAAAGATATTTGTTGGGTTGGCATAGATGAGAGAGGTATCACTGGGCCCTCTCGGTAATGCACATCATATGAAGCCTTGCAAGCAATGTGACTAATGAGTTAGTTACGGGATGATGCATTATGGAACGAGTAAAGAGACTTTCGGTAATGAGATTGAACTAGGTATGAAGATACCGAAGATTGAATCTCGGGCAAGTAACATACCGATGACAAAGGGAATAACATATGTTGACATTGCGGTTCGACCGGTAAAGATCTTTGTAGAATATGTGGCAATATGAGCATCTAGGTTCCTCTATTGGTTATTGACCAGAGAGGTGTCTAGGTCATGTCTACATAGTTCTCGAACCCGTAGGGTCTGCATACTTAACATTTGATGATGATATATATTATATGAGTTATGTGTTTTGGTGACCGAAGGTTGTTCATAGTCCTGAATGAGATCAAGGACATGACGAGAACTCTCGAAATGGTTGAGAGGTAAATATTGATATATTGGAAGGTAGTATTCGGACACCAGAAGGGTTCTGGGGTGTATCGGGTACATACCGGAGTACCAGAGGGGTTATCGGAACCCCTCGGGGAAAGATATGGGCCATATGGGCCATACGAGGGAGGCTAACCTGCCTACAAGGGGCTGGTGCGCCCCCCACAAGGGAGGAGGCCGAATTGGACTAGGGGAAAGATATGGGCCATATGGGCCATACGAGGGAGGCTAACCTGCCTACATCGGAACCCCTCGGGGAAAGATATGGGCCATATGGGCCATACGAGGGAGGCTAACCTGCCTACAAGGGGCTGGTGCGCCCCCCACAAGGGAGGAGGCCGAATTGGACTAGGGAAGGGGGTGGTGCCCCCCCCCCACTTTCCTTCTCCTACTCCCTCTCCTTCCCCCTTTGCCCCTCCGGTAGAAGGAAGGGGGGGCGAATCCTACTAGGAATCCAAATGGGACTCCTCCCACTTGGGGTGCGCCTGGGGCCGGTTTCCTCTCCCTCCCTCCTTTATATACGGGGAGGCGGCACCCCGAGAACACACACCAATTGCTCCAAGCCGTGTGCGGCGCCCCCCTCCACAGTTTATGCCTCCGGTCATATTCTCGCGATGCTTAGGCAAAGCCCTGCGCGGATCACATCGCCATCACCGTCACCACGCCATCGTGCTGACGGAACTCATCTACTCCTTCGACCCTCTGCTGGATCAAGAGCTCGAGGGACGTCATCGCGCTGAACATGTGTAGAACTCGGAGGTGTCGTATGTTCGGTACTCGATCGGTCAGAACGAGAAGACGTTTGACTACATTAACCGTGTTGAGCAAATGCTTCCTCTTTCGGTCTACAGGGGTACGTATACACACTCTCCCCTCACGTTTCTATGCATCTCCTAGATAGATCTTGCGTATGCGTAGGATTTTTTTTTTGAAATTGCATGCTATGTTTCCCAACAGTGGCATCCAAGCCAGGTCTATGCATAGATGATATGCACAAGTAGAACACAAAGAGTTGTGGGCGGTGATCGTCCTACTGCTTACCACCAATGTCTTATTTTGATTCCGCAGTATTGTTGGATGAAGCGGCCCAGACCAACCTTAGATGACCATGTTCATGAGACCGGTTCCACCGACAGACATGCAACTAGTTTGCATAAAGGTGGCTGGCGGGTGTCTGTTTCTCCAACTTTAGTTGAATTGAAGTTTACTGCGGCCGGTCCTTGTGAAGGTTAAAACAGCAAACTTGATAAATCACCGTTGTGGTTTTTGTTCCGTAGTTAAGTACGGTTCTTGCTAGAAGCCCGTAGCAGCCACGTAAAACTTGCACCACCAAAGTAGAGGACGTCTAACTTGTTTTTGCACGGCATGTTGTGATGTGATATGGTCAAGACATGATGTGATATACGTTGTTGTATGAGATGATCATGTTTTGTAAAATTTCTCGACAACTAGCATGAGCCATATGGTTGCCGCTTTATTGTATGAAATACAAACGCCATGTAATTGCTTTACTTTATCACTAAGCGGTAGCAATAGTCGTAGAAGTAATAGTTGGCGAGACGACCACGACGCTATGATGGAGATCGAGGTGTCAAGCCGGTGACAATGGAGATCATGACGTTGCTTTGGTGATGGAGATCAAAAGCACAAGATGATGATGGCCATATCATGTCACATATTTTGATTGCATGTGATGTTTATCTTTATCCGTCTTATTTTTCTTAGTACAGCGGTAGCATTATAAGATGACCCCTTACTAAAATTTCAAGGTATAAGTGTTCTCCCCAAGTATGCACCGTTGCGAAAGTTCTTCGTGCTGAGACACCACATGATGATCGGGTGTGATAAGCTCTACGTTCAAATACAACAGGTGCAAGCCAGTTTCGCACATGCAGAATACTCGGGTTAAACTTGATGAGCCTAGCATATACAGATATGGCCTCGGAACACTGGATACCGAAAGGTCGAACGTGAATCATATAGTGGATATGATCAACATAGAGATGCTCACCATTGATGACTACTCCATCTCACGTGATGATCGGACATGGTTTAGTTGATTTGGATCACGTATCATTTAGATGACTTGAGGGGTGTCTATCTAAGTGGGAGTTCTTTAGTAATATGATTAATTGAACTTTAACTTATCATGAACTTAGTCCTATAGTATTTGCAAATTATGTTGTAGATCAATAGCTCGTGTTGTAGCTTCCCTGTGTTTTTTGATATGTTCCTAGAGAAAACTAAGTTGAAATATGATAGTAGCAATGATGCGGACTGGATCCATGATCTGAGGTTTATCCTCATTGTTGTACAGAAGAATTATGTCCTTGATGCACCGCTAGGTGACAGATCTATTGCAGGAGCAGATGCAGACATTATGAATGTTTTGCTAGCTCAATATGATGACTACTTGATAGTTTAGTGGACCATGCTTTACGGCTTAGAATCGAGACTTCAAATTGGAGGAGAATAGCTCAGCTAGTGAGCATGTGCTCAGGATGTATGGGTACTACAATGCTTGAATCAAGTGGGATTTAATCTTCCAGATAAGATAGTGATTGACAGAGTTCTCTAGTCACCATCACCAAGTTACTGGAACTTCGTGATGAACTATAATATGCAAGGGATGACGAAAGTGATTCCCAAGCTCTTCGTGATGCTGAAATCTACGAAGGTAGAAATCAAGAAAAATCATCAAGTGTTGATGATTAAACAAGACCACTAGTTTCAAGAAAAGGGCAAAAGGAAATAAAGGGAACTTCAAGAAGAATGGCAAGCAAGTTGTCACTCTCGTAAAGAAGCCCAAAGCTGGACCTAAGCCTGAAACTTAGTGCTTCTACTGCAAAGGAAATGGTCACTGGAAGCGGAACTACCCCAAATATTTGGCGGATAAGAAGGATGGCAAAGTGAACAAATGTATATTTGATATACATGTTATTGATGTGTACCTTACTAGTTCTCGTAGTAGCCCCTGGGTATTTGATACCTGTTCAGTTGCTAAGATTAGTAACTCGAAACAGGAGTTGCACAATAAATAGAGACTAGTTGAGGGTGGAGTGACAATGTGTGTTGGAAGTGGTTCCAAGATTGATATGATCATCATTGCACGCTCCCTATACTTTTGGGATTAGTATTGAACCTAAATAAATGTTATTTGGTGTTTTGTGTTAAGCATGAATATGATTAGATCATGTTTATTGCAACACGGTTATTCATTTAAAACAGAGAATAATTGGTATTCTGTTTACATCAATAAAACCTTCTATGGTCATACACCCAATGTTAATGGTTTATTGAATCTCGACCATAGTGATACACATGTTCATAATGTTGATGCCAAAAGATGCAAACTAGATAATGATAGTGCAACATACTTGTGGCACTACCGTTTGGGTCATATCGGTGTAAAGCGCATGAAGAAACTCCATGCAGATGGACTTTTGGAATCACTTGATTATGAATCATTTGATACTTGCGAACCGTGTCTTATGGGCAAGATGACTAAAACTCCATTCTCCGGAACAATGGAGCGAGCTAATGACTTATTGGAAATAATACATACCGATGTATGCGGTCCAATGAGTGTTGAGGCTCGTGGCAGGTATCGTTATTTTCTGACCTTCACAGATGATTTGGGTAGATATGGGTATATATACTTAATGAAACACAAGTCTGGAACATTTTAAAAGTTTAAAGATTTTTAGAGTGAAGTGGAGAATCATCGTAACAAGAAAATAAAGTTTCTACGATCTGATCGTGGAGGTGAATATTTGAGATACAAGTTTGGCCTTCATTTAAAACAATGTGGAATAGTTTCACAGCTCACGCCACCATAGATGAACATGTGTAATGCAACACGGTATCTAGATCGCACCATATATCATGTTTATTGCAACACGGTTAAGCATGAATAAAGTTGCATGAATTTATCCCTCTACATCATGTCATCTTGCTTACGACGTTACTCTGTTTTTACTTAATACTCTAGATGCATGCTGGATAGCGGTCGATGAGTGGAGTAATAGTAGTAGATGCAGAATCGTTTCGATCTACTTGTTTTGGACATGATGCCTATATACATGATCATCGCCTAGATATACTCATAACTATGCTCAATTCTGTCAATTGCTCAACAGTAATTCTATCACCCACCGTAGAATACTTATGCTCTTGAGAGAAGCCACTAGTGAAACCTATGGCCCCAGGGTCTATTCTCATCATATCAATCTCCATTACTTTATTTACT
The DNA here is from genome assembly GCF_018294505.1 of Triticum aestivum. NCBI lineage: Eukaryota > Viridiplantae > Streptophyta > Magnoliopsida > Poales > Poaceae > Triticum > Triticum aestivum. The sequence continues at coordinate 661,358,297 of NC_057807.1, forward strand.
TGCTTTATTATACTTTGCCTTTTACTTTTTACTTTGCATCTATCTATCAAAAATACCAAAAATATTATCTCTATCAGATCTCACTCTCATAAGTGACCGTGAAGGGATTGACAACCCCTAAGCGTTGGTTGCGAGTTGCTATCGTTTTGTGTAGGTACGAGGGACTTGTGCGTGGTCTCCTACTGGATTGATACTTTGGTTCTCAAAAACTGAGGGAAATACTTACGCTACTTTACTGCATCATCCTCTCCTCTTCGGGGAAATCCAACGCAGTGCTCAAGAGGTAGCACCGACGAAGGCTCCAAGATGGGATCTCGTGGAGGTTACGGTGTCGAATATATTTCTTTGATGGCTCCCTGGATGTTTTCGGGGTATGTAGGTATATATAGGAGGAAGAAGTATGTCGGTGGCTGCTCGAGGGGCCCAGGAGACAGGGGCGTGCCCAGGAGGGGTGGGCGCGCCCTCCTATCTCTTGGCCGCCTCGATTGCTTCTTGACTTGCACTCCAAGTTCTCCGGATCACGTTCGTTCCAAAAATCACGCTCCCGAAGGTTTCATTCCATTTGGACTCCGTTTGATATTCCTTTTCTTCGAAATACTGAAATAGGCAAAAAACAGCAATACGGGCTGGGCCTCCGGTTAGTAGGTTAGTCCCAAAAATGATATAAATGTGTAAAATAAAGCCCATAAACATCCAAAACAGGCAATATAATAGAATGGAACAATCAAAAATTATAGACGTATCCAGCATCCCCAAGCTTAATTCATGCTCGTCCTCGAGTAGGTAAATGATAAAAACAGAATTTTTGATGTGGAATGCTACCTAGCATAATTCTTAATGTATTTTCTATTTATTGTGGCATGAATGTTCAAATCCAAGTGATTAAAAATAAAAGTTCATATTGACAAAAGAAATAGTAATACTTCAAGCATACTAATCAAAGAAATCATGTCTTCTCAAAATAACATGGCTAAAGAAATTTCATCCCTACAAAATCATATAGTTAGGCTATGCTTCATTTTCGTCACACAAAGATGTTCCCAAATTCTACACCCCCGATGACAAGCCAAGCAATTGTTTCGTACTTAAATAATCTCAAACTTTTTCAACCTTCACGCAATACATGAGCGTGAGCCATGGATATAGCACTATGGGTGGAATAGAATATGATGGTGGGGATTGTGTGGAGAAGACAAAAAAAGAGAAAGTCTCACATTGACGAGGATAATCAATGATCTATGGAGATGCCCATCAATTAATGTCAACATGAGGAGTAGGGAATGCCATGCAACGGATGCACTAGAGCTATAAATGAATGCTCAACAAAAGAAAACTAGTGGGTGTGCATGTTGGGATCTACGGTAGGGTGCGTCGACTGCAAATTAAAATTTCCTACGCGTAGAACAACCAAGAACATGCTACGGGAGATGGATCACAGTTCGTTACCACTAGACGCGCAGTGCCGTGCAGTGGTAGAAGAGTTGGGGCAGCGCATCCGCATGGATCGTCTCCTCCTCGTCCGATCTCCCTCGAACAGCCAGTCGTCCGATCCCACGTACAAGTTCTCCGGAGCGGCGCAAGTGCACCGCCTCTAACGGTATCCGCGTGTGTAGGAGGAACACCGTGTGGCGGACTGCTAGATCCGATCAGACAGTCGGCGACGAGTGGAGGTGTCTATTCGCAACACATGCAAACCCTAGTCGTAGCGCCGAAGCGATCAACCACATAAGTGCGCCTCACCTCCACATTATATAGGCGTCCGTCGCGGGCTCAACACTTGGGCCTTGCACGGACCCTAAAGCCCACAAGTCTACTCGGCCACAATCCGAATACAGCTCGGATCACATCCGACCAGTGTCTTCGGATCCGACCTCGTAGGTTCCTTCCCTTAAGCGCGCGACCCCTTAGGTTCAAAATCAGCTTGGTCGCAGTTCGGATCACCTCCGACCTGCACGGTTGGTAGCGGCCTCTAGCAAGGCGTGTCGACCACTAAGCAGACTATGAAGCTGGTTAGGCAAACCTGTACAACGTGTCACACTTCTGTTCCCTTTGCCTCACGATATATGTTGTCGGGCTCAAGGCGAGACTATCATCCTTGTCCTAGCCCGACCTCTTTTTCGTTCCTGTGATCCCGACCACTACCTGGATTATCTCATAATCCTTGTCGCATGGCCATGCTTATCCTGGTCGGATCACACAAGGGGCCCAAAGTATATCTCTCCTGATCGGAGGGGCAAATCCCATCTTGCTCGACCATGTCTCGCAGCATGGGACTAGACATACCCGAAACCTACCTTTGTAACTACCCAGTCACGGAGTAGCGTTTGGTTGGCCCAAAGTAAGTCTGTCACCATCCCGAGTACATGCGCCAGCTCAGGTCTTAGGACATAGAACGTATGTTGTACTAGAGACTCACAGATGACATATCGCTGCGTCTCATAGTTGGGTCTGTCTGACTCGGACCTTGTCTCGACTCGGATCCGACTATGTCGAATCCGACCAGACATTTCCAAGTCCATATTATTCGGTTAGCATCCAATGCTCCATGGCTAGTGAGACCAATCCATCGACCGTGTCATATGCTAGTCTAATCGGCTGCGCGTCCACACAGCCCTTTCGACTAGGGACCTTTTAGGACAGTCATCATACAATACATAGTCCCACAAACAAGTCACGTACTTGTTGATACTCATCATTGATAATGTCCAAGGACTATCTTTATTCATAAACACATAGGAAATATCATCATACATGATTGCCTCTAGGGCATATCTCCAACAGTCTCCCACTTGCACTAGAGTCAATCAAATAGACATCGAATGCCCATAGCTCTAACGTGCCCCTCATGCTTGGGTTGTGGAAGCGACTTAGTCAACGGATCTGCAACATTTGCATCCGTGTGAATCTTGCATAACTCTACATCACCATTCTTTACAATCTTTCGTATCAGGTGATATTTCCGATCTATATATCTGACCTTGTGGTGATTCCTCGGCTCCTTGGCTTGTGCGATGGCACCAGAATTATCACAATAAAGGTCCAACGGTTTCACCGAGACTGGGAAAATACCAAGATCATCCAGAGAATGCCGGATCCAAACACCTTCCTTTGCAGCTTCACAAGCCGCAGTGTATTCGGCTTCTGTGGTAGAATCGGCCACCGTATCCTGCTTGGAACTCATCCAGTGCACTGGTCCTCCATTCAGGACGTACACGAATCCATATTGTGATCGACAATCATCTCTGTCGGTTTGGAAACTAGCATCGACGTAACCCCTTACGACGAGCTCTTCCTCACCTCCATAAACTAGGAACATCTCTTTAGTCCTTTTTAGGTACTTCAAAATAGTCTTCACCGTTGCCCAGTGACTCTCGCCTGGGTTGGCCTGGTATCTACTTGTTAGGCTTATTGCAAAAGCAACATCAGGCCTTGTACATATCATGGCATACATGATGGATCCGATTGCCGAGGCATACAGAATCCTACTCATCCTGCTTCGCTCATCAGATGTCGAAGGACTCTGAGTCTCGCTTAGCCTTATACCATGTGAGAGTGGCAAGAACCCTTTCTTCGCCTCACTCATGTTGAACCGCTTCAACACTTTATCTATGTACGTGCTCTGGCTTAAGCCAAGCAGCCTCCTCGATCTATCTCTATAGATCTTAATGCCTAAAATATAGACTGCCTCACCAAGGTCCTTCATCGAAAACTTGCCATTCAATGATTCCTTGACCAAGTTTAGCATCGAAACATTGTTCCCGATCAACAGTACGTCATCCACATACAAGATCCAAAACACTATCGAGATCCCACTTAACTTCTTGTATAAACAAGAGTCCTCTTCGCTTTTGATGTAACCGAGACCAGTGATGACCTCATCAAAACGAATGTTCCAACTCCAAGATGCTTGCTTCAACCCATAAATGGATCTCTTGAGCTTGCATACCTTACTAGTGCTAGTCGGATCGACAAAACCCTCGGGTTGTATCATATACACGTCCTCGGTTAAATTTCCGTGAAGGAAAGCCGTTTTGACATCCATCTGCCATATCTCGTAATCGAAATATGCAGCTATAGCTAGTATGATCCTCACCGATTTCAGCATCACTACCGGCGAGTAAGTCTCGCCGTAGTCAATTCCTTGAACTTGTCCATAACCTTTAGCAACAAGCCGAGCTTTGTGGATCTAAACATTTCCATCCACATCAGTTTTCTTCTTAAAGACCCATTTGCAACCAATGGCTGTTACGCCAGGCGGCGGATCAACCAAGTCCCAGACTTAATTCTCATCCATGGACTTTAACTCGGATCTCATGGCCTCCAGCCATGCCTCGGAATCTGGGCTCACCATCGCTTCCGCATATGTGGCCGGCTCATCGCTTTCTAGCAACAATACATCGCGCACTCTGCGCAATCTTTCCTACCTCCGTGGTTCCGGTGCCGCTTCCACTACGGGTTTCCTGACTGACTCCGGTATGATCTCATCACCAGCCGAGCCGTCCCCGAGTAGTCCTCGAATTTCTTCGAGTCGGACTGTCCTCCCACTGGCCTCCCGACTGAGAAACTCTTTCTCAAGGAAAACCCCGTTCCGAGCAACAAACACTTTGTTATCTTACTGGTTGTAGAAGCTATATCCCAAGGTTTCCCTTGGATATCCCACGAATATGCATTTATCCGATTTAGGTGTAAGCTTGTCTGACATAAGTCGCTTGACAAATGCTTCACAACCCCAAATCTTTAGAAAAGACAAACTGGGACTCTTCCCAGTCCACATCTCATGTGGTGTCTTGTCTACGGATTTTGATGGTACCCTATTAAGTGTGAAAGTTGTAGTTTCTAGAGCGTATCCCCAAAATGACAAGGGTAAATCTGATTTGCTCATCATAGATCGGACCATGTCCAACAAGGTCCTATTCCTCCGTTCTGACATGCTATTTCTCTGTGGCGTACCCGGAGGTGTGAGCTGAGGTACTACACCTCGACTTTTCAGATGATCATCAAACTCCTGGCTCATGTACTCACCTCCACGATCAGATCGTAGAAGCTTTATAGTCTTGCCGAGTTGATTCTCAACCTCGCTCTGAAACTCTTTCAACTTTTCAAAAGTTTCCGACTTGTGCCTCATCAAATAGATATATCCATATCTACTCAAGTCGTCGGTAAAAGTCATGAAGTATTGATAGCCACCTCTGGCAGTTGTGATCATTGGACCACATACATCACTTTGTATAAGCTCCAACATCTCGGACGCCCTCTCGCAACTCTTCGCGAAAGGAGACTTAGTCATCTTGCCGAGCAAGCATGATTCACATCTCTCGAACGACCCGAAGTCGGACGAAGTTAGGAGCCCATCATCATGGAGCTTCTTCATGCGTTTCAGACTAATGTGTCCAAGCCGGCAATGCCAGAAGTATGTCGGATTTATCTCATTAGGCTTATGCCTCTTGACATTCACGTTATAGACCGGTTCCTGTTCTAGATTCAATATAAATCGCCCATCAACAATGGGTGCATAGCCGTGGATCATACCATTCAAAAATATCGAACAACCATTGTCCTTTAAATTGAATTCATAACCTTGACTCATCAAACATGAGGCAGAAATAATGTTCCGACTAAGTGCAGGAATGTAATAACAATGATTCAATTCCATAATGAATCCGGAAGGAAGCTGGAGCTGCATCGTGCCGACCTCCAACGCAGCAACTCTTGCTTTGTGGCCGACCCTGATGTCAATCTCCCCTTGTGCCACACACCTAGTTCTTACTAGCCCCTGCATCGAGTTGCAAATATGAACAACTGATCCAGTATCAAATACCCAAGAGCTACTAGGTATGTCAGCAAGGTAAATGTCTATAAGATATGCAACAAGTGTACCTTTGCCTGAAGCAGCATTCCCGGCCTTCTTGCGATGCTCTGCAAGCCACTTTCTACAGTTCCTCTTCCAGTGAATGGTCTCCTTACAGTGAAAGCAAACGGTCTTCGAGTCCAGTCCAGACTTTGGAGCAGCGGCGGAGGTTACCGTCTCCGTGCCCTTTGCCTTAGCCTTTTTCTTGGACCAACTCTTCTTGAACTTAGCCGATTTCTGCACCATCAACACTTGATGCGTGCCTTTCTTAATATCCCGCTCTGCAACTTTGAGCATCACATGCAATTCAGTGAGCTTCTTATCCATGTCATGCATATGATAGTTCGAGATGAACGTCCCATAGCTGGGCGGAAGAGAACCCAGAACAACATCAGTAGCCAGCTCATCCAAGAGCGGGAAGCCCAAACAATCCAAAGCTTGCACATATCCGATCATCTTGATCACATGTGGGCTCAGTGGATCACCTTCCTTCAGCTTGCAATCCATCAAGGATCGCTAGACATTGAACCTTTCGGTCCTAGCCTGTGTATGAAACATGCTCCTAAGACTCTCGATGATATCGTAAGCCTCAACATTTTCGAAATGTTGTTGCAAATCGGGCTCCATACAAGCCAGCATCAGATAGCTGATCTCCGTTGATTCATCAACGAGTTTCTGGTAGGCATTCTTAGTTGTGGCATTAGCATTATCGGCAGGTTCCTCTGGAAGTGGATCCTCTAGAACATGTTCCTTTTTATCATGCTTGAGAACAAATTCTCAGATTTCTATACCAAGTGGTAAAGTTTGTTCCATTCAGTTTATCCTTTTCCAGAATTGATTTCAATGCAAAGTTGGGTTGAGCAGGTGGTGCCATTGATCTACAACAGAAAATATGCAATCACTAAGCAATGTGTTTATGTAGAGTAATTCGCCTAAACAGAAATACTCCCACTGAAGTCAACATCCCTCCGCAAACTCTTAGTGATTCAGGATCCGACTAGCGCATGCGACTAGTGAGCTTTAGCATCACAACATACCTATCCAGTAAGAAACTCTTTGCTAATCGTATCTCTATACGACTCCTGTCGGTCGGGAAGGTATCTCATACCCCGGCTCCCAACCTTCTTTGCCACAAGGCCCAAAACCGTTTTGATAGCCTTGTCAAGTTAACCTGATGCAGTGCATGTCCGTGTTCGACACGAACCCTTCAGTTCAAGGACACCCGGCAGCACCCCAATTTTATGAGCCCACTACTAGACGTACTTGACGTGCGAAGGTGCAACATTGGGAATGGCAATTTACTTGATATTCATGAGGGATCTTTCTACCATTCTAACATGCATAGAAACAAAGAAGCATAACAATCACAAATAAACACATATTGTGAAATAGTATGGCTCCTTCATGGACGTTCTTCCAGGTCGACTCCGACTCCGATGACCATCTAGGAACTCCATCTTGTTTGTCACGCCGGGACGCCAAGCCACCAACCTGATCTCTATTATCCAGCTACTATAACTAGTAATGAATTTACATAGAGTCACAAGTCGACACGCAGGTCGTTATACAATGTAATCACAACACTTTGGCTCCTGCCGGCTGACAAACATGACACGCAGGCCATGTATAAATTACACACATGCATCACATACACATGAGCGATACTATTCACATCAAACCTGCAAAACAAAGTTATGCATAGAATCGCATTCTACCGGTTTGTGTGTCGGGTACGAAATACACGGCGCTACGCACACGGCGGTCCCACTAGATGGTTAGCAGGCGGGGTTCGAAGGGGCAGCACCCCTCGCGGGTGCGGGTAGCGCCCAACGTTTTCGGAAATCATAGATCGCATCTGAACTCCGTTCACGCCGAATTTCCTGATCTGACCGATCATATCGATCATCGTGAATCTGATTCGGATTTATGTTTCACTGTTAACCCCAATGGCGGATGACCGACCGGTAGGGGTAGATCGTGTCATGATTTCATCAATCCCGATTGACAGAAAACATAGCCTCAATGATCCCCATGTGTAGTTGATCACATCAACCGTGCACATAGCCGATCTTATCAACGACAACAGATCTCATCTGCCGCCTCCACATATCTAATATGCATACGATCTGAATCCAAATCCTATAGTAGAGGCTCTGATACCACTGTTGGGATCTATGGTAGGGTGCGTCGACTGCAAATTAAAATTTCCTACACGTAGAACAACCAAGAACATGCTACGGGAGATGGACCACAGTTCATTACCACTAGATGCGCAGTGCCGTGCAGCGGAAGAAGAGTTGGGGCAGCGCGTCCGCGTGGATCGTCTCCTCCTTGTCCGATCTCCCTCGAACAGCCGGTCGTCCGATCCCACGTACAAGTTCGCCGGAGCGGCGCAAGTGCACCGCCTCTAACGGTATCCGCGCGTGCAGGAGGAACACCGTGTGGCGGACTGCTAGGTCCGATCAGACAGTCAGTGGCGAGTGGAGGTGTTTATTCGCAACACATGCAAACCCTAGTCGCAGCGCCGAAGCGATCAACCACATAAGTGCGCCGCACCTCCACCTTATATAGGCATCCGTCGCGGGCTCAACACTTGGGCCTCGCACAGACCCTAAAGCCCACAAGTCTACTTGGCCACAATCCGAATACAGCTCGGATCACATCCGACCAGTGTCTTCGGATCCGACCTCGTAGGTTCCTTCCCTTAAGCACGCGACCCCTTTGGTTCAAGTCAGCTTGGTCGCAGTTCGGATCACCTCCGACCTGCACGGTTGGTAGCGGCCTCTAGCAAGGCGTGCCGACCACTAAGAAGACTATAAAGCTGGTTAGGCGAACCTGTACAACGTGTCACACTTCTGTTCCCTTTGCCTCACGATATATGTTGTCGGGCTCAAGGCGAGACTGTCATCCTTGTGCTAGCCCGACCTCTTTCTCGTTCCAGTGATCCCGACCACTACCCGGATTATCTCATAATCCTTATCGCATGTCCATGCTTATCCTGGTCGGATCACACGAGGGGCCCAGAGTATATCTCTCCTGATCGGAGGGGCAAATCCCATCTTGCTCGACCATGGGACTGGACATACCCGAAACCTACGTTTGTAACTACCCAGTCACGGAGTAGCGTTTGGTCGGCCCAAAGCAAGTTTGTCACCATCCTGAGTACATGCTGAAGGAAATATGCCCTAGAGGCAATAATAAAGTTATTATTTATTTCCTTATTTCATGATAAATGTTTATTATTCATGCTAGAATTGTATTAACCGGAAACATAATACATGTGTGAATACATAGACAAACATAGTGTCACTAGTATGCCTCTACTTGACTAGCTCATTAATCAAAGATGGTTATGTTTCCTAACCATAGACATGTGTTGTCATTTGATTAATGGGATCATATCATTAGGAGAATGATGTGATTGACATGACCCATTCCGTTAGCCTAGCACTTGATCGTTTAGTATATTGCTATTGCTTTCTTCATGACTTATACATGTTCCTGTAACTATGAGATTATGCAACTCCCGTTTACCGGAGGAACACTTCGGGTGCTACCAAACGTCACAACATAACTGGGTGATTATAAAGGAGTACTACAGGTGTCTCCAAAGGTACATGTTGGGTTGGCGTATTTTGAGATTAGGTTTTGTCACTCCGATTGTCGGAGAGGTATCTCTGGGCCCTCTCGGTAATGCACATCACTATAAGCCTTGCAAGCAATGTAGCTAATGGGTTAGTTACGGAATGATGCATTACGTAACGAGTAAAGAGACTTGCCGGTAACGAGATTGAACTAGGTATTAGATACCGACGATCGAATCTCGGGCAAGTAACATACCGATGACAAAGGGAACAAAGTATGTTGTTATGCGGTTTGACCGATAAAGATCTTCGTAGAATATGTAGGAGCCAATATGTGCATCCAGGTTCCGCTATTGGTTATTGACCAAGAATAGTTCTAGGTCATGTCTACATAGTTCTCGAACCCGTAGGGTCCGCACGCTTAAGGTTTCGATGACAGTTATATTATGAGTTTATGAGTTTTGATGTACGGAAGGAGTTCGGAGTCCCGGATGAGATCGGGGACATGACGAGGAGTCTCGAAATGGTCGAGACGTAAAGATCGATATATTGGACGACTATATTCGGAGTTCGGAAAGGTTCCGAGTGATTCGGGTATTTTTCGGAGTACCGGGGAGTTATGGAAATACGGGGAAGAGTATTGGGCCTTAATGGGCCTTAGTGGGAAGGAGCCAGGAGGTGGCGCGCGCCCCTCTCAAGCCCAGTCCGAATTGGACAAAGGGTTTGGGGCGTGGCCCCCCTCTCCCTTCCTTCTCCACTCCCCTCCTTTCCCCCCTTTTCCTAGTTGGACTAGGAAAGAAGGAGTCCTACTCCCGGTGGGAGTAGGACTCCCCTTGGCGCGCCCCCTCCTAGGCCGGCCGCACCTCCCCCCTCCCTCCTTTATATACGGGGGCAGGGGGCACCCCATGACACACAAGTTGATCTACGGATTGTTCCTTAGCCGTGTGCGGTGCCCCCCTCCACCATATTGCACCTCGGTCATATCGTCGCGGAGTTTAGGCGAAGCCCTGCGCCGGTAGAACATCATCATCGTCACCACGCCGTCGTGCTGACGGAACTCATCCCCGAAGCTTTGCTGGATCGGAGCCCGGGGATCGTCATCGAGCTGAACGTGTGCTGAACTCGGAGGTGCCGTGCGTTCAGTGCTTGGATCGGTCGGATCGTGAAGACGTACGACTACATCAACCGCGTTGTGCTAACGCTTCCGCTTACGGTCTACGAGGGTATGTGGACAACACTCTCCCCTCTCGTTGCTATGCCATCACCATGATCTTGCGTGTGCGTAGGAATTTTTTTGAAATTACTACGTTCCCCAACAGTGGCATCCGAGCCAGGTTTTATGCGTAGATGTCATATGCACGAGTAGAACACAAGTGAGTTGTGGGTGATACAAGTCATACTGCTTACCAGCATGTCATACTTTGGCTTAGTGGTTTTGTGACATGAAGCGGCTCGGACCGACATTACGCGTACGCTTACGCGAGACTGGTTTAACCGTTACGAGCACTCGTGCTTAAAGGTGACTGGCGGGTGTCTGTCTCTCTCACTTTAGCTGAACCGAGTGTGGCTATGCCCGGTCCTTGCAAAGGTTAAAACAGCACTAACTTGACGAACTATCGTTGTGGTTTTGATGCGTAGGTAAGAACGGTTCTTGCTCAGCCCGTAGCAGTCACGTAAAATTTGCAACAACAAAGTAGAGGATGTCTAACTTGTTTTTGCAGGGCATGTTGTGATGTGATATGGTCAAGACGTGATGAGATATAAGTTGTTTTATGAGATGATCATGTTTTGTTGAAGTTATCGGCAACTGGCAGAAGCCCTATGGTTGTCTCTTTGTTGCATAAGATGCAAGTGCCAAATAATTGCTTTACTTTATCGCTATGCGATAGCAATAGTTGCAAGAGCAATAGTTGACGAGACGACCATGTGACGACACATTGATGTAGATCAAGATGATGAAGATCATGGTGTCGTGCCGGTAATGATAGAGACCATGACAGTACTTTGGAGATGGAGATCAAAGGCGCAAGATGATCATGGCCATATCATGTCACATATTTTGATTGCATATGATGTTTATCTGTTATACATCTTATTCTGTTTTGTTTGACGGTAGCATTTTAAGATGATCTCTCACTAATTATCAAGAAGTGTTCTCCCTGAGTATGCACCGTTGCGGAAGTTCTTCGTGCTGAGACACCACATGATGATCGGGTGTGATAGGCTCTACGTTCAAATACAACGGGTGCAAAACAGTTGCACACGCGGAATACTCAGGTTAAACTTGACGAGCCTAGCATATACAGATATGGCCTCGGAACACGAAGACCGAAAGGTCGGACGTGAATCATATAGTAGATATGATCAACATAGTGATGTTCACCATTGAAACTACTCCATCTCACGTGATGATCGGACATGGTTTAGTTGATTTGGATCACGTAATCACTTAGATGACTAGAGAGATGTCTGTCTAAGTGGGAGTTCTTAAGTAATATGATTAATTGAACTTAAATTCATCATGAACTTAGTCCTGGTAGTATTTTGCAAATTATGTTATAGATCAATAGCTCGCGTTGTTGCTTTCATATGTTTATTTTGATATGTTCCTAGAGAAAACTGTGTTGAAAGATGTTAGTAGCAATCATGCGGATTGGATCCGTGATCTGAGGTTTATCCTCATTGCTGCACAGAAGAATTATGTCCTAAATGCACCGCTAGGTGACAGACCTATTGCAGGAGCAGATGCAGACATTATGAACGTTTGGCTAGCTCAATATGATGACTACTTGATAGTTTAGTGCATCATGCTTAATGGCTTAGAATCGGGACTTCAAAGACGTTTTGAACGTCATGGACCATATGAGATGTTCCAGGAGTTGAAGTTAATATTTTAAGAAAATACCCGAGTTGAGAGATATGAAGTCTCCAACAAGTTCTATAGCTAAAAGATGGAGGAGAATCGCTCAACTAGTGAGCATGTGCTCAGATTGTCTTGGTACTTCAATCGCTTGAATCAAGTGGGAGTTAATCTTCCAGATAAGATAGTGATTGACAGAGTTCTCTAGTCACCATCACCAAGTTAGTAGAACTTTGTGATGAACTATAGTATGCAAGGGATGACGAAAATGATTCCCGATCTCTTCGTGATGTTGAAATCGACGAAGGTAGAAATCAAGAAAGAGCATCAAGTGTTGATGGTTGACAAGATCTCTAGTTTCAAGAAAAGGGCAAAGGGAAAGAAAGGGGAACTTCAAGTAGAATGACAAGAAAGTTGTCACTCCCACGAAGAAGCCCAAAGCTGAACCAAAGCCTGAAACTGAGTGCTTACACTGCAAAGGAAATGGTCACTGGAAGCGGAAATGCCCTAAATGTTTGGTGGATAAGGAGGATGGTAAAGTGAACAAGGGTATATTTGATATACAGGTTATTGATGTGTGCCTTACTAGTGTTTATAGTAGCCCCTGAGTATTTGATACTTGTTCGGTTGCTAAGATTAGTAACTCGAAACAGGAGTTACAGAATAAACAGAGACTAGTTGAAGGGGAAGTGACGATGAGTGTTGGAAGTAGTTCCAAGATTGATATGATCATCATCGCACACTCCCTATACTTTCGGGATTAGTGTTAAACCTAAATTAAGTCAGAGAATAATTGTTGTTCTGTTTACACGAATAAGACCTTCGATGGTCATACACCCAATGAACATAGTTTGTTGGATCTCGATCGTAGTGATACACATATTCATAATATTGATGCCAAAAGATGAAAAGTTAATAATGATAGTGCAACTTGTTTGTGGCACTGCCGTTTGGGTCATATCGGTGTAAAGCGCATGAAGAAACTCCATAAAGATGGATTTTTGGAATCACTTGGTTATGAATCATTTGATGCTTGCAAACCGTGCCTTTTGGGCAAGATGACTAAAACTCCGTTCTCCGGAACAATGGAACAAGCTACTGACTTATTGGAAATAATACATACCGATGTATGCGATCCAATGAGTGTTGATGCTCGTGACAAGTATCATTATTTTCTGACCTTCACAGATGATTTGAGTAGATATGGGTATATCTACTTAATGAAACATAAGTCTGAAACGTTTGAAAAGTTCAAAGAATTTCAGAGTGAAGTTGAAAATCATCGTAACAAGAAAATAAAATTTCTACGATCTAATCGTGGAGGAGAATATTTGAGTTAAGAGTTTGGTCTACATTTGAAACAATGCGGAATAGTTTCGCAACTCACGCCACCCGGAACACCACAGCGTAATGGTGTGTCCGAACGTCATAACCGTACTTTATTGGATATTGTACAATCTATGATGCTTCTTACCGATTTACCACTATCGTTTTGGGGTCATGCATTAAAGACAGCTGCATTCACGTTAAAAAGGGGCACCACCTAAGTCCGTTGAGACGACACAATATGAACTGTGGTTTGGCAAGAAACCAAAGTTGTCGTTTCTTAAAGTTTGGGGTTGCGATGCTTATGTGAAAAAGTTTCATCCTGATAAGCTCAAACCCAAATCGGAGAAATGTGTCTTCATAGGATACCCAAAGGAGAAAGTTGGGTACACCTTCTATCACAGATCCGAAGGCAAGACATTCGTTGCTAAGAATGGATCCTTTCTAGAGAAGGAGTTTCTCTCGAAAGAAGTGAGTGGGAGGAAAGTAGAACTTGATAAGGTAATTGTACCTTCTCCATTGTTGGAAAGTAGTTCATCATAGAAATCTGTTCCTGTGACTACTACACCAATTAGTGAGGAAGCTAATGATGATGATCATGTAACTTCAGATCAAGTTACTACCGAATCTCGTAGGTAAACCAGAGTAAGATCCGCACCAGAGTGGTACGGCAATCTTGTTCTGGAAGTCATGCTACTAGATCATGATGAACCTACGAACTATGAAGAAGCGATGGTGAGCCCAGATTCCGCAAAATGGCTTGAGGCCATGAAATCTGAGATGGGATCCATGTATGAGAAAAAAGTATGGACTTTGGTTGACTTGCCCGATGATCGGCAAGCCATTGAGATTAAATGGATTTTTAAGAGGAAGACAGACGCTCATAGTAGTGTTACTATCTACAAAGCTAGACTTGTCGAAAAAGGTTTTTGACAAAGTTCAAGGTGTTGACTACGATGAGATTTTCTCACTCGTATCGATGCTTAAAGTCTGTCTGAATCATGTTAGCAATTGCCGCATTTTATGAAATCTGGCAAATGGATGTCAAAAACTGCATTCCTTAATGGATTTATTAAAGAAGAGTTGTATATGATGCAACCAGAAAGTTTTAGTCAATCCTAAAGATGCTAACAAAGTGTGCAAGCTCCAGCAATCCATCAATGGACTGGTGCAAGCATCTCGGAGTTGGAATATACGCTTTGATGAGTTGATCAAAGCATATGGTTTTATACAGACTTTTGAAAAGGCCTGTATTTACAAGAAAGTGAGTGGGAGCTCTGTAGCATTTCTGATATTATATGTGCAAGACATATTGTTGATTGGAAATGATATAGAATTTCTGGATAGCATAAAAGGATACTTGAATAAAAAGTTTTTCAATGAAAGACCTCGGTGAAGCTGCTTACATATTGAGCATCAAGATCTATTGAGATAGATCAAGACGCTTGATAAGTTTTTCAATAAGTACATACCTTGTCAAGATTTTGAAATAGTTCAAAATGGAACAGTCAAAGAAAGAGTTCTTGCCTGTGTTGCAAAGGTGTGAAATTGAGTAAGACTCAAGACCCGACCACGGCAGAAAATAGAAAGAGAATGAAAGTCATTCCCTATGCATCAGTCATAGGTTCTATAAAAGTATCCCATGCTATGGACCAGACCTATTGTATACTCTGCCCTGGTTTGGCAAGGGAGTACAATAGTGATCTAGGAGTAGATCACTGGACATTGGTCAAAATTATCCTTAGTAGAATAAGGATATGTTTCTCGATTATGGAGGTGATAAAAGAGTTCGTCCTAAAGAGTTACATCGATGCAAGCTTTTACACCGATCCAGATGACTCTAAGTCTCAATCTGGATACATATTGAAAGTGGGAGCAATTAGCTAGAGTAGCTCCGTGCAAAGCATTGTAGACATAGAATATTTGCAAAATACATACGGCTCTGAATGTGACAGACCCGTTGACTAAGCTTCTCTCACGAGCAAAACATGATCACACCTTAGTACTCTTTGGGTGTTAATCACATAAGCGATGTGAACTAGATTATTGACTCTAGTAAACCCTTTGGGTGTTGGTCACATGACGATGTGAACTATGGGTGTTAATCATATACAGATATGAATATTGATGTTAAATCACATGGCGATGTGAACTAGATTATTGACTCTAGTGCAAGTGGGAGACTGAAGGAAATATGCCCTAGAGGCAATAATAAAGTTATTATTTATTTCCTTATTTCATGATAAATGTTTATTATTCATGCTAGAATTGTATTAACCGGAAACATAATACATGTGTGAATACATAGACAAACATAGTGTCACTAGTATGCCTCTACTTGACTAGCTCATTAATCAAAGATGGTTATGTTTCCTAACCATAGACATGTGTTGTCATTTGATTAATGGGATCATATCATTAGGAGAATGATGTGATTGACATGACCCATTCTGTTAGCCTAGCACTTGATCGTTTAGTATATTGCTATTGCTTTCTTCATGACTTATACATGTTCCGGTAACTATGAGATTATGCAACTCCCGTTTACCGGAGGAACACTTTGGGTGCTACCAAACATCACAACGTAACTGGGTGATTATAAAGGAGTACTACAGGTGTCTCCAAAGGTACATGTTGGGTTGGCGTATTTCGAGATTAGGTTTTGTCACTCCGATTGTCGGAGAGGTATCTCTGGGCCCTCTCGGTAATGCACATCACTATAAGCCTTGCAAGCAATGTAGCTAATGGGTTAGTTACGGAATGATGCATTACATAACGAGTAAAGAGACTTTCCGGTAACGAGATTGAACTAGGTATTAGATACCGACGATCGAATCTCGGGCAAGTAACATACCGATGACAAAGGGAACAAAGTATGTTGTTGTGCGGTTTGACCGATAAAGATCTTCGTAGAATATGTAGGAGCCAATATGGGCATCCAGGTTCTGCTATTGGTTATTGACCAAGAATAGTTCTAGGTCATGTCTACATAGTTCTCGAACCCGTAGGGTCCGCACGCTTAAGGTTTCGATGACAGTTATATTATGAGTTTATGAGTTTTGATGTACCGAAGGAGTTCGGAGTCCCGGATGAGATCGGGGACATGACAAGGAGTCTCGAAATGGTCGAGACGTAAAGATCAATATATTGGACGACTATATTCGGAGTTCGGAAAGGTTCCGAGTGATTCGGGTATTTTTCGGAGTACTGAGGAGTTACGGAAATATGGGGAAGAGTATTGGGCCTTAATGGGCCTTAGTGGGAAGGAGCCAGGAGGTGGCGCGCGCCCCTCCCAAGCCCAGTCCGAATTGGACAAAGGGTTTGGGGCGCGGCCCCCCTCTCCCTTCCTTCTCCACTCCCCTCCTTTCCCCCCTTCTCCTAGTTGGACTAGGAAAGAAGGAGTCCTACTCCCGGTGGGAGTAGGACTCCCCTTGGCGCGCCCCCTCCTAGGCCGGCCGCACCTCCCCCCTCCCACCTTTATATACGGGGGCAGGGGGGCACCCCATGACACACAAGTTGATCTACGGATTATTCCTTAGCCGTGTGCGGTGCCCCCCTCCACCATATTCCACCTCGGTCATATCGTCGCGGAGTTTAGGCGAAGCCCTGCGCCGGTAGAACATCATCATCGTCACCACGCCGTCGTGCTGACGGAACTCATCCCCGAAGCTTTGCTGGATCGGAGCCCGGGGATCATCATCGAGCTGAACGTGTGCTGAACTCGGAGGTGCCGTACGTTCGGTGCTTGGATCGGTCGGATCGTGAAGACGTACGACTACATCAACCGCGTTGTGCTAATGCTTGCGCTTACGGTCTATGAGGGTACGTGGATAACACTCTCCCCTCTCGTTGCTATGCCATCACCATGATCTAGCGTGTGCGTAGGAAATTTTTTGAAATTACTACGTACCCCAACACATGCGCCAGCTCAGGTCTTAGGACATAGAGGCCCAGTTCTTTTGGTCGATTCTCCCAGAATCTTTAGAATCGACCTTCCACCCAGCTTTTCCCGAAATCTTGAACCCATATTTGACAATCCTAGCTGTTTACATCATAACTAGCTAGGATTGTAAAAAAATATGTGTCCAAGATTCTGGGAGAAGCTGGGGGGAGGCCCGATTCTCAAGATTCTGGGAGAATCGGCCAAAAGAACTGGGCCAGAAAGTATGTTGTACTAGAGACTCACAGATGACATATCGCTGCGTCTCATAGTTGGGTTTGTCCGACTCGGACCTTATCTCGACTCGGATCCAACTATGTCGAATCCGACCAGACCTTTCCAAGTCCACATTATCCGGTTAGCATCCAATGCTCCATGGCTAGTGAGACCAAGCCATCGACCGTGTCATATGCTAGTCTAATCGGCTGCGCGTCCACACGGCCCTTTCGACTAGGGACCTTTTAGGACAGTCATCATACAATGCATAGTCCCACAAACAAGTCACGTACTTGCTGATACACATCATTGATAATGTCCAAGGACTATCTTTATTCATAATCACATAGGAAATATCATCATACATGATTGCCTCTAGGGCATATCTCCAACAGTGCATCCAACTTGCTTGCTCACGAAGACCTAGGGCATTTGAGGAATTCCATCGTAGGAATATACAAGCCAAGTTCTATAATGAAAAATTCCCACTAGTATATGAAAGTGACAACATATGAGACTCACTATATGAAAAACATGGTGCTACTTTGAAGCACAATAAATGAGACTCACTACATGAAGAACATGGTGCTACTTTGAAGCACAAGTGTGGAAAAAGAGATAGTAACATTATCCCTTTTTAAATTTTTTTCTTTTTTTCTTTTTTCTTTTTTCTCTTTTTTCTTTTTTTTCTTTGGCCTTTTTTTTCTTTTGGCCTTTCTTTTTTCTTTCGGACAATGCTCTAATAATGATGATCATCACACTTTCATTGATTACAACATATGAATTACAACTCGAAACTAGAACAAGATATGACTATATGAATGCCTCTGGCGGTGTACCGGGATGGTGCAATGAATCAAGAGTGACATGTATGAAAAATTATGCACTGTGGCTTTGCCACAAATACGATGTCAACTACATGATCATGCAATGGCAATATGACAAAAGTAATGTATGTCATGATGATGATGAACGGAACGGTGGAAAGTTGCATGGCAATATATCTCGGCATGGCTATGGAAATGCCATAATAGGTAGGTATGGTGGCTGTTTTGAGGAAGATATAAGGAGGTTTATGTGTGATAGAGCGTATCATATCACGGGGTTTGGATGCACCGGCGAAGTTTGCACCAACTCTCAAGGTGAGAAAGGGCAATGCACGGTACCGAAGAGGCTAGTAATGGTGGAAAGGTAAAAGTGCGTATAATCCATGGACTCAACATTAGTCATAAGAAATCATATACTTATTGCAAAATTTAGAAGTCATCAAAAAACAGGCACTATGCGCATGCTCCTAGAGGGATAGATTGGTAGGAAAAGACCATCGCTCGTCCCCGACCGCCACTCATAAGGATGCACAAGCCAGGTACACTTCATGTTTCAAATTTGTTACACAATTTTAACCATACGTGCATGCTACGGGACTTGCTATCTTCAACACAAGCATTCTTTAAATTCATAATTACCCAACTAGCATGACTTTAATATCACTACCTCCATATCTCAAAACAATTATCAAGTATCAAATTGATCATAGCATCCAATTCACTTCCTATGATAGTTTTTATTATACCCAACTTGGATGCTCATCATTCTATGACCAATTTATAACCATAGCAAATACCATGCTGTTATAAGAGACTCTCAAAATAATATAAGTGAAGCATGAGAGACTAGCAATTTCTACAAAATTAAGCCACCGCCGTGCTCTAAAAGATATAAGTGAAGCACTAGAGCAAAAACTATCAAGCTCAAAAGATATAAGTGAAGCACATAGAGTATTCTAATAAATTTCAATCAAGTAGGCTTCTCCCAAAAGGTGTGTACAGCAAGGATGATTGTGTTAAGATAAAAAGCAAATACTAATATCATACACGACGCTCCAAGCAAAACACATATCATGTGGCGAATAAAAATATAGCTCCAAGTAAAGTTACCAATGAACGAAGACGAAAGAAGGGATGCCTTCCCGGGGCATCCCCAAGCTTAGGCTTTTGGCTATTCTTGAATATCTTGGGGTGCCTTGGGCATCCCCAAGCTTAGGATTTTTCCACTCTTTATTCCATAGTCCATCAAAGCTTTACCAAAAACTTGAAAACTTCACAACACAAAACTCAACAGGAAATATCATAAGCTCCGTTAGTGAAAGAAAACAAAACCACCACATAAGATACTGTAATGAACTCATTCTTTATTTATATTGGTGTTAAAACTACTGTATTCCAAGTTCTCTATGGTTCATACCACTTAATACTAGCCATAGATGCATCAAAATAGGCAAACAACACACGAAAAACAGAATCTGTCAAAAATAGAACAGTCTGTAGAAATCTGTAACTAACGCAAACTTCTGGAACTTTAAAAATTCTACCAAAATAGTAAGTCCTGGAAAATTTGTTTATAGATCAGCAGAAAAAAGAATCAAAGCAAAACCTGGTTTCTGTGATTTATTGAATTTTTTCTCGTGAGCACAAAGTTTCTGTTTTTCAGCAGAATCAAATCAACTATCATCATAGGTTATTCTATAGGTTCTACTTGGCACAAACACTAATTAAAACATAAAAACACATCTAAACAGAAGGTAGATGCAAAATTTATGGAATAACAGCAAGTAAAATATTGGTTTGTCTCCCAACAAGCGCTTTTATTTAATGCCTTTTTAGCTAGGCATTGATAATTTTAATGATGCTCACATGAAAAACAAGAATTGAAACACAAAGAGAGCATCATGAAACACATGACAAACACATCTAAGTCTAACATACTTCCTATGAATAGGTATTATAAGCAAACAAATTTGCAAGGCAAGCAAAAACTAGCATATGCAAGAAGAAGAAAGAGACGATAGCAATCTCAACATGACGAGAGGTAATTTAATAAGATAAAAATTTCTACGACCATATTTTCCTCTCTCATAATAATTACATGTAGGATCATAGGCAAATTCAACAAAATAGCTATCACAAAACATATTCTAACATGATCCACATGCATGCAAAATTGACACTCTTCCAAGATAGTGGGATTAACATTAACTAAAGTCATGACCTTTCCGAACCCACTTTTATCAAAAATATCATAAGATTGAACATAGTCCAAATATGTGGGATCTAAAGTTGAAACTCTTCCAAACCCACTTCCAATATTATTGCAAACACTATTATCAATCTCATATTCATCACGGGGCTTAAATAAATTTTTAATGTTATAAGAAGAATCACCCCAATCATGATCATTGAAACAAGTAGTAGACATAGCAAAACTAGCATCCCCAAGCTTAGGGTTTTGCATATTATTAGCACAATTGACATCAAGAGAATTTATAGGAAAATCATTGAAATCATGCTTTTTATTCAAGGAGTTATCGTGAATCTCTTCATAAATTTCTTCATCATAATTTTCAGATACACAATTTTTTAGCAAAGCTTCATAAACATAATCTAGTGCACAAAACTCACTAGCAATTGGTTCATCATAATTGGATCTATTAAAAAGATTAGCAAGCGGATGAGGATCCATAGATCTTAAGTTCTCTATTTAGCAATAAATAAACAACTATTCCAACCAAACGAGCAAACGAGCCAAGTAAGACATCAAAGCAAAAAGACGAACAGAAGAAGGGCGAATAAAACGGCAAGGGTGAAGTGGGGGAGAGGAAAACGAGAGGCAAATGGCAAATAATGTAAATGCGAGGGAGATGAGTTTGTGATGGGTACTTGGTATGTCTTGACTTGAGCGAAGACCTCCTCGGCAACGGCGCCAAAAATTCTTCTTGCTACGTCTTGAGCTTGTGTTGGTTTTCCTTGAAGAGGAAAGGGTGATGCAGCACAGTAGCGTAAGTATTTCCCTCGGTTTTTGAGAACCAATGTATCAATCCAGTAGGAGGCTCCTCACAAGTCCCATGAACCTACACAAACAATCAAAGAACTCGCAACCAACGCGATAAAGGGGTTGTCAGTCCCTTCACGGCCACTTGCGAAAGTGAGATCTGATAGAGATAATATGATAAGATAAATATATTTTTGGTATTTTATAATATAGATGCAAAAAGTAAATATGCAAATAAAAGTAGATTGAAAGCTTATATGATAAAGGATAGACCCGAGGGCCATAGGTTTCACTAGAGGCTTCTCTCAAGATAGCATAAGTATTACGGTGGGTGAACAAATTACTGTCGAGCAATTGATAGAAAAGCGAATAATTATGAGATTATTTAGGCATGATCATGTATATAGGCATCACGTCCGTGACAAGTAGACCGACTCCTACCTGCATCTACTACTATTACTCCACACATCAACCGCTATCCAGCATGCATCTATAGTATTAAGTTCAAAGAACAGAGTAACGCATTAAGAAAGATGACATGATGTAGAGGGATAAACTCAAGCAATATGATATAAACCCCATCTTTTTATCCTCGATGGCAACAATACAATACGTGCCTTGCAACCCTTTCCGTCACTGGGTAAGGACACCGCAAGATTGAACCCAAAGGTAGGCACCTCTCCCATGGCAAGAAAGATCAATCTAGTAGGCCAAACCAAACTGATAATTCGAAGAGACTTGCAAAGATAACTCAATCATACATAAAAGAATTCAGAGAAGATTCAAATATTTCTCATAGATAAACTTGATCATAAACCCACAATTCATCGGATCTCGACAAACACACCGCAAAAAGAGTTTACATCAAATAGATCTCCACAAGAGAGGGGGAGAACATTGTATTGAGATCCAAAAAGAGAGAAGAAGCCATCAAGCTAATAACTATGGACCCGAAGGTCTGTGGTAAACTACTCACAACTCATCGGAAGGGCTATGGTGTTGATGTAGAAGCCCTCCGTGGTTGATTCCCCCTCCGGTGGAGCGTCGGCGAAGGCTCCAAGATGGGATCTCACGGATACAGAAGGTTATGGTGGCAGAAATATTTCTTTGGTGGCTCCCTGGATGTTTTCGGGGTACGTAGGTATATATAGGAGGAAGAAGTACGTCGGTGGCCGCTCGAGGAGCCCAGGAGACAGGGGGCGCGCCCAAGAGGGGTGGCCGCGCCCTCCTATCTGCTGGCCGCCTCGATTGCTTCTTGACTTGCACTCCAAGTTCTTCGGATCACGTTCGTTCCAAAAATCATGCTCCCGAAGGTTTCATTCCGTTTGGACTCCGTTTGATATTCCTTTTCTTTGAAATACTGAAATAGGCAAAAAAAACAGCAATACGGGCTGGGCCTCCGGTTAGTAGGTTAGTCCCAAAAATGATATAAATGTGTAAAGTAAAGCCCATAAACATCCAAAACAGGTAATATAATAGCATGGAACAATCAAAAATTATAGATACGTTGGAGACGTATCAGGTACACCTTCTACCACAGATCCGAAGGCAAGATCTTTGTTGCCAACAATGAAACCTTTCTAGAGAAGGAGTTTCTCTCAAAAGAAGTGAGTGGGAGGAAAGTAGAACTTGATGAGGTAATTGTACCTACTCTCAATTTGGGAAGTTGCTCATCAGAGAAATCTGTTCCCGTGATGCCTACACCAACTGGAGAGGAAGCTAATGATAAAGATCATGAAACTTCAGATCAAGTTGCTATAGAACCTCGTAGGTTAACCAGAGCACAATCCGCACCAGAGTGGTATGGAAATCCTGTTCTGGAAGTCATGTTACTTGACCATGATGAACCTACGAACTATGAAGAAGCTATGATGAGCCCAGATTCCGACAGATGGCTTGAGGCCATGAAATCTAAAATAGGATCCATGTATGAGAACAAAGTGTGGACTTTGGTGGACTTGCCCGATGATCGGCAAGCCATTGAGAATAAATGGATCTTCAATAAGAAGACTAACGCTGATGGTAATGTTACTATCTATAAAGCTCGACTTGTCACAAAATGTTTTCGACAAGTTCAAGGAGTTGACTATGATGAGACTTTCTCACCCGTAGCGATGCTTGAGTCTGTCCGAATCATGTTAGCAATTGCCGCATTTATGATTATGAAATCTGGCAAATGGATGTCAAAACTGCATTCCTTAATGGATTTCTTATATGATGCAACCAGAAGGTTTTGTCGATCCTAAAGGAGCTAACAAAGTGTGCAAGCTCCAGCGGTCCATTTATGGACTGGTGCAAGAATCTCGGAGTTGGAATATACGCTTTCATGAGGCGATCAAAGCATATGGTTTTATACAGACTTTTAGAGAAGCATGTATTTACAAGAAAGTGAGTGGGAGCTCTATAGCTTTTCTGATAAGTATATGTGATTGACATATTGTTGATCGGAAGTGATGTAGAATTTTCTAGAAAGCATAAAGGAGAGTTTGAAAGGAGTTTTTCAAAGAAATACCATGGTGAAGCTGCTTACATATTGGTCATCAAGATCTATAGAGGTATTTTTCAATGAGTACATACATTGACAAGATATTGAAGTAGTTCAAAATGGAACAGTCAAAGAAGGAGTTCTTTCCTTTGTTGTAAGGTGTAAAGTTGAGTAAGACTCAAAACCCGACCACAGTAGAAAATAGAAAGAGAATGAAAGGCATTCGCTATGCCTCAGCCATAGGTTCTAGAAACTATGCTATGTTGTTTACTAGACCTATTGTGTACCTTATCATGAGTTTGGCAAGGGGGTATGATAGTAATCTAGGAGTGGATCACTGGACAGCGGTCAAAGTTATCCTTAGTTACCTAAGAGGACTAAGGAAATATTTCTCGGTTATGGAGGTGACAAAGAGTTCGTCGTAAAGAGTTACGTCGATGCAATCTTTTACACCAATCCAGATGATTGTGAGTCTCCTTATGGATACATATTGAAAGTGGGAGCAATTAGCTAGAGTAGCTCCATGCAGAGCATTGTAGAGATAGAAATTTGCAAAATACATATGGATCTGAATGTGGCAGACCCATTGACTAAACATCTCTCACAAGGAAAATATGATCACACCTTAGTACTCTTTGGGTGTTAATCACATAGCGACGTGAACTAGATTATTGACTCTAGTAAACCCTTTAGGTATTGGTCACATGGCAATGTGAACTATAGGTGTTAATCACACAAAGATGTGAACTATTGGTGTTAAATCACATGGCGATGTGAACTAAATTATTGACTCTAGTGCAAGTGGGAGACTGAAGGAAATATGCCCTAGAGGCAATAATAAAGTTGTTATTTTATATTTCCTTATATCATGATAAATATTTATTATTCATGCTAGAATCTTATTAACCGGAAACTTGATACATGTGTGAATACATAGACAAAACACCGTGTCCCTAGTATGTCTCTACTTGACTAGCTCATTGATCAAAGATAGTTAAGTTTCCTAGCCATGGACATGAGTTGTCATTTGATGAATGGGATCACATCATTAGTGGAATGATGTGATGGACAAGACCAATCCATTAGCTTAGCATAGTGGTCATTCAGTTTTATTGCTACTGCTTTCTTCATGTCAAATACATATTCCTCTGACTATGAGATTATGCAACTCCCGGACACTAGAGGAATGCCTTATGTGCTATCAAACGTCAAAATGTAACTGGGTGATTATAAATATGCTCAACAGGTATCTCCGAAGGTGTTTGTTGGGTTGGCATAGATCGCGATTAGGATTTGTCACTCCGAGTATCGGAAAGGTATCTGTGGGCCCTCTCGGTAATGCACATCATATGAAGCCTTGCAACCAATGTGACTAATGAGTTAGTTACGGGATGATGCATTATGGAACGAGTAAAGAGACTTGCTGGTAATGAGATTGAACTAGGTATGAAGATACCGACGATCGAATCTCGGGCAAGTAACATACCGATGACAAAGGGAATAAAGTATGTTGACATTGTGGTTTGACCGATAAAGATCTTCGTAGAATATGTGGGAAACAATATGAACATCCAGGTTCCGCTATTGTTTATTGACCAGAGAGGTGTCTCGGTCATGTCTACATAGTTCTCGAACCCGTAGGGTCCGCACGCTTAACGTTCGATGATGATATGTATTATATGAGTTATGTGTTTTGATGACCGAAGGTTGTTCGGAGTCCTGTATGAGACCACGGACATGACGAGGAGTCTCGAAATGGTCAAGAGGTAAAGATTGATATATTGGAAGGTAGTATTCGGACATCGGAAGGGTTCCGGGGTGTATCGGGTACATACCGGAGTACCGGAGGGGTTACCGGAACCCCTCGGGGAAAGATATGGGCCATATGGGCCATAGGAGGGAGGCTAACCGGTCCACAAGGGGCTGGTGCACCCCCCACAAGGGAGGAGGCCGAATTGGACTAGGGAAGGGGGTGGCGCCCCCCCCTTTCCTTCTCCTACTCCCTCTCCTTCCCCCTTTCCCCCTCTGATAGAAGGAAGGGGGGCGAATCCTACTAGGAGTCCAAGTGGGACTCCTCCCACTTGGGGCGCACCTGGGGTCGGCCTCCTCTCCCTCCCTCCTTTATATACGGGGAGGGGGTGCCCCTAGAACACACACTAGTTGTTCCAAGCCGTGTGCGGTGCCCCCTCCACAGTTTACGCCTCCGGTCATATTCTCGCGGTGCTTAGGCAAAGCCCTGCACGAATCACATCACGATCACCATCACCACGTCATCCTGCTGACAGAACTCATCTACTCCTTCAACCCTCTGCTGGATCAGGAGCTTGAGGGACGTTATCGCACTAAACGTGTGCAGAACTCGGAGGTGTCATACGTTTGGTACTCGATCGGTCGGAACGAGAAGACGTTTGACTACATCAACCGCGTTGAGCAAACGCTTCCGCTTTCGGTCTATGAGGGTACATAGACACACTCTCCCCTCTCGTTGCTATGCATCTCCTCGATAGATCTTGCGTGAGCGTAGAATTTTTTTTGAAATTTCATGCTATGTTTCCCAACACCACCACCCTCCTCCCTCTTCCTCCAGCCAAGCCCTCCTCCCCTCCTCTCCTCCGCCC
>NC_057807.1:661385276-661405734 GCF_018294505.1 Triticum aestivum
TCTCCTCACTTCATTCTTGCATTATGTAGTTTTTGTACTGTTTTTAATAGAATAGAATGTAGATTATTTGCATTGAATAGAATGTAGATTATTTCAATGTAGGTCTTTTGAATAGAATATTTTTTTAGTAAATGTAGGTCTTTGGCTAGATAAGAAAATTAGTAAATGTAGGTCTTTTGAAATGAATATTTTCAATGTAGGTGTTTGAATAGAGTTGATTTTTTTTAGTAAATGTAGGTGTTTGAATAGAGTACATTTTTTAGTAAATTAGTAAAAATTCAAACATAGTTAATAGATTTAGTTGATATGTAACACTTTGATTGTAGAATGTAGGTTTTTTGAATAGTATAGATAGGTAGAATTTTGTTGTAGAAGGTAGATATAAATTGTTTTTTTTATATTTTGTTTTTGCATAAATCAAGGAGCCCTGCATCATCCCCGTCACCGACCCCCTCCGACCTCGAGGTGAGACCAGCCAAATCCCCATGTTGATGATGATGTAGATGTTTTGATAGATGTAGTAGAGTAGTGGATGAGTAGTTGTGACAATTTCCATGGATGAGTAGCTGTGACATGTCATATGTAGTGTTGTCTACTACTAGTGCTTGCCCAAGTGGCCTATGTTTGCAGGGAACACCTCAGAGTGGCCTACGTTTTGCCGAAGTGTTGATTAATTTCCATTCCGGCAAATTTCACGCGCTCGATATGTCCTTTTTAGCAAAGGTCATGCTGGATTTTTCTGTGAATTTTAGCATGGCTTGTGCTAGAATGTAGGAAATATCGAGTGGCTTGGATTTGCCGAAAAGAGCACTAAACGACATTTTGGGTTGACTTTAAGTCTAGGACTCCATACATGACAGTCCAGAAATAGTGAGGGAGTGTCCACCATATATGAGAGAAGAAGAATGTCGACCATTGTCATGGGGGTCGCTCTTCCTCTTATTTCTCGTGATATACCTTTTGGTAATGCATGGGAAGGAATAGAAGAGCGACCATCATCGACGGTTGCAAATGTCAGAGATGAAGAATCTCGACTGTTGTCGTGGGGGTCGCTTCTCCTTCGTTCTCGTGTGCTACACAATTTGGTGTAATGCACTCGGGGACGAAGGGAGGAGCAACCATCACCGACAGTCGAATATATCAGAGAGGGAGTGCCCACCATATACACCACGTGAGATGGGAGTTTTGAAGGAAGACTCGACAAACCAAAAGTCAACCCATGACAGTAGCAACATTTGAATATTCGTCCCAAAGATGATGATGATGATAATATCAACATCTAGGTGGATGTGGATATGCCTCCAGTTTTGCCTAAATGTGAGTTTGTCAAACTAATTTGTTAAGTTAAGTAATTTATATTTTTATTTAAAAATATTTGGTGTTCATCGGTACTAAACATCTTTATTTATAATTGTCAGCTTATTTCTTATCTTCCAAAATTACTCGAAAGGTTGTAGACAGGACATACTACAGCTATGACTCCGAGCTTAATTGTGAGGAGAAATATTATCTTGTCTCATTCATAGATAATGTTGAGGCCTTTAAAACCAATCACTCTATCCTCCCAAATTTTATTGGATACGTGCCACTAGTCCATAAATTGCATGATGGTAACTTCATTGTGAAAAACTTGGTAATATTTTGTTAATGATGTTAACTTTATTGCATACATTCTTCTTAAGTATATAAACAACATTGCTAACTATATATGTTACTATTACGTTTTTCAATAGAGGCTCCCGAAGGAGGTTGTGCCTTACATGTTGTTTACCGAAGGTTATATGCATATGGTTAGCTTACGACCAACTCCTTCGAAGGCTTACGATACTGCATACTCGATTTCTTCAAACGATGGAAGGCTCAATATCAAATAATGGAGCAAAGTGATGAATGCGCACACGGAACAAATTGGAGACAACATGAATGTGTGCAAGCGACAAGTTGGAGATAGGTGTATATCCATTCTCCATTATGGAGATGGACTCGTTTATCTGTTTTATGGCATTTTACCTAGGAGAGAGGAGTAGGTCCTAGGTATGAAGAAAAATTAGTTAGTGTTGATTATGACTATGATTATGATGATGATGAGAAGTTGTTATCATGTGCTACAATGTGTTAGAGTTGATGAGGAGGAGGAGGATGAGGAGGAGTTGTGATTATGAGTACTATGATGATGTTGATGATGAGGAGGAGTTGTTATTATGACTAGTGACCAAGTTGTTATATGATGTCTCATGGACGAAAATGATGATGAGGAGTTGTTATATGACAATGATGTATTACGATGATAAGTTGTCAATGATATTATGATGATAATGATCATGACGATGGTGAGTTATTATATCATTGGGTAAAAGAACTGCGGATTAGTTTCAAGTGGATGGATCCAAAGTGACCAAGTAATGGATTAGCACACTAATCCATGACTTGGTCACTTTGGATCCATCCACTAGAAACTAATTTGTGGTTCTTTCACCAAGTGATGTAATACCTTATTATGATGTAAAAACAATCTCTAAATTGCTACTATATGAAAACTTGTATAATGATGTATGAATACAACATAAAATAAAAAATAAATAGAATAGGTAATAATAGTAGTAGCGCGGGTAGAGAGGCGCGCTACTAGTAACTACTAGTAACGCGTTCTCTGTAAAGCGATACTGCTAAGTAGGTATAGCAGTAGCACGGGTGAACCAACGCTACTGCTACCCTTTAGCTATAGTGAAGTTCACTACTAGGTTTTTCCCTAGTAGTGAAGTTCTTTTCCATAAGCATGTATGACTATTTACGGAATACATGCCTACATTATTTTTATGAATTGGATCTAGTTCTGTGTTGCCCTAGCTATTGACTGATATATGATGAATATAATCCAACCAATTCATTGATCCAATGCCTACAGATTTTCACATATTGTTCTTGCCGCGTTACTATTATTATTTCTATTGTCCCAACTGCTACAAACTATTACTGCTGTTACCGTTACCGTTGCTATCATTAATAATACTATCAAACTATCATATTACTGTGCTACTGATCACTTTGTTGCAGATATTTAATCTCCAGGTGTGGTTGAATTGAAAACTCAACTGCTAATACTTGCAAATATTCTTTGGCTCCCCTTGTGTTGAATCTATAAATTTGGGTTGAATAGTGCTCTACCCTGAAAACTGTTGCGATCCCCTATATTTGTGGGTTATCAAGACCTTTCTCTGGCGCCATTGCCGGGCAGCATAGCTACATTTGTTGAGTCACTTGGGATTTCTATCTATTTATCACTATGAAGAATATGAAACATACTAGAACCAAGATTTTTTCCTCTAAGACGAGGGGAGGTAAGGAACTGCCATCTAGCTCTGTACTTGATTCACCTTCTGTTTTGAATAGACTTGCAACACCACCACATGCTATTAATCATGATATGTCGCAATTTATTGATGATGCTACTTCTGCCATGAATGATGTTTATGATGATGCTAGTACCTTGTTTGATGATAATGTGCCACTAGGTGAATTTCTTGATGAACAGCTTGCTAGAGCTAAAGATATTGAGAATGCTGAAACTGATGAAATTACTGAAACTGATGAAGTCTTTGAAACTGAAAACTATGAAACACCTATTAGACCTAGCTCTCCTAGATTTGAATTGCCTAAGACACCTGAGGGTTATGTTATGGATGGAGAAGTAGTTAGAGACTTTCTTGCTTGTAAGGATAGAGATGATCTTAAGAAATTATTATGCAAGTTGAAAGAAAAATCCTTGAATGCTAGAATGAAATGTGATCCTAAGTTTTCTACTTCACATATCTTTGTTACTGATAAGGATTATGAATTCTCTGTCAACCCAGAGTTAATTACTTTGGTTGAATCTGATCCTTTCCATGGCTATGAAACTGAAATTGTTGTGGCACATCTTACTAAACTAAATGATATAGCCACCCTTTTTGCTCGAGATGAGACAAATTCGCTATTATTATATTCTCAAGTTATACCTGTTCTCATTAAAGGGTGATGCTAAGATATGGTACAACACTCTTGCTCCTGGTTGTGTGCGTAGTCCCTAGGATACGATTTATTACTTCTCTGAAAAATATTTTCCTTCTCATAAGAAACAAGCTACCTTACAGGAAATATTTAACTTTGTGCAAATTGATGAAGAGTGTCTCCCATAAGCTTGGGGGAGGCTTCTCCAATTACTTAATGCTTTGCCTGGTCATCCTCTTAAGAAAAATGAAATACTTGATATCTCTATAATGGACTAACCGATGCTTCTAGGGACTTCCTAGATAATTGTGTTGGTTGTGTTTTCAGGAACAAACTGCTGAACAAGCCGAGGAATTTGAATAACATATTGAAGAATTATGATGATTGGACCCTTCCTGAACCACTGCCTAAACCCACTCGAAGAAGAGGGGTATCTTATTTCTCAGTCCTGAAGATATGCAAGAGGCAAAGAAATGTATGAAGGAACAAAGGTATTAAAGCTGAAGATGTTAAGAATTTACCACCTATTGAAGAAATACATGGACTTGACATACCACCACCACAGGTGGTAGAGGTAAGTTCTTTATTAAAGTTTGATGAAGGTGACATCCCTTATAATAAACATCCTAGTCAATGCTTATATGAACTTGACAATTATGTTATGAAGCAAGATCACTTCAATATAAATGTTATGGAACAACTAAAACAAAATTCCGATATGATTGCTCACTTAAGTGACTTGTTATTTAGAATCACTAATGATGTTAGAGGTGTAGGAAAGCATGCCTCTATGGTCCAAACCCAGTTAGAACAAGTTGCTAAATCTCAAAGAGAATTGCTTAGTGAAATGAACAATAATATGAATGATTATGTTGTTAGAGTAGCAACTAGAGGAGACAAAATGACTCAGGAACCAATTTATCCTGAGGGGCATCCTAAAAGAATTGAACAAGACTCTTAGAGACTTAATACTGATGCACCTAGTCCTTCTAAAAGGAAGAAGAAAAAGAAAATTGATAGGACTTTGCATACCTCTAGTGAACCTGAAACTGCAAAACCTCCTGAAGATAATAATGGTCTCTCTATCTCTGATGTTGAAACTCAATTTGGTAATGAACATTTACCTGGTGATAATGAAAATGAAAATGATGGTCATGAAGATGCTCAACCAGACAATGATAAAGGACCAGATAATGATGTTGAGATTGAACCCGCTGTTGATCTTGAGAACCCACAACCTAAAAATAAACGATGTGATAAAAGAGACTTTGTTGCTAGAAAACATGGTAAAGAAAGAGAACCATGGGTTCATAAACCCATGCCCTTTCCACCTAAACCATGTAAGAAAAAAGATGATGAAGAATTTGAATGCTTGCTAAAATGCTTAGGCCAGTCGTTTTGCGCACTCGTTTGACTGGTATTTAAAGATGCCCCCCTATGCTAAATACATGAATGAAATTGTTACTAATAAACGAAAAATGCCTGAAGATGAAATCTCCACCATGCTTGCTAATTATTCTTTTAAGGATGGAGTACCTAAAAAACTTGGAGATCTAGGAATACCAACTATACCATGCTCTATTAAAATAAATTATGTCAAAATTGTTTTATGTGATTTTTAGGAGCTGGTGTTAGTATTATGCATTTCTCTTTATATAAAAGATTTGATTTGAATAAACTCACATCTACTAAGATATCATTGCAAATGGCTGACAAAACAACTGCCATACCTATCGGTATTTGTGAGGATGTGCCTGTTGTTGTTGCAAATGTTACTATCTTAACAGACTTTGTTATACTTGAGATGCCCGAGGACGACAAAAAAGTCGATTATCCTCAGTAGACCCTTTTTGAATACTGCAGAGGTTGTTATTGATTGCAATAAAAGCAAAGTCACTTTTCATATCAATGGTAATGAGCATACGGTGCACTTTCCAAAGAAAAAATTTCGAGTGAATGGTATTAAAGTTATTGAAAAATCTCCGACAATTACTATTGGAAGTTTTCAAGTCCCTTTGCCTACTACCAAGAAGAAATATGAAATACTTATTGTTGGGGATATGAATATCCCCGTTGAGGTAACTTAGTGTTTTACAACGGTTCTTCAGGTTTAGGTTAATCGAAAGTGATTGTTACTAAGACATGATCAACCTTATTAATGGATTTTTTCGAGAGACGTGTCACCGATGAATTTAGTAAGCACAACCTTCTGTCCCTAAAATAAAATGTCCATCTTTACCATGTTTTCTGAATTTTGCATGCAATAAAAAAGTGGTCGAAAATAGAAGTGCTCAGAATGACCTGAAATTGTAACACAAATTTTTTCTAAATATTTGGGAATTTCTCGCATAAATAACATCACGAGGGGGGTGCCCTGGTGTCACCACAAGACACCAGGGCGCGCCGGTTATCCCAGGCGCGCCTTGGGGGTAGTGGGCCCCATGTGGCCCCCCTCACTTGTCCATTTAGCCCAAGTCATCACCTACCTCCAGAAGAAGAAACACTCCTGCTCTCTCTCTGTTCTTGCTCTCAATCTCGCGGATTTGATCTCTTTGCTTGAAGCTCCATTTTCGAAACTGTTTTGGGGGATTGCTACTTGGTATGTGACTCCTCCATTGCTCCAATTATTTTTTGTTCTAGTGGTTTAATTTTTTAGTATTTAGCTAGTCTTGGTGGTACTGTAGATGGGCTTGCATGTTGAATTCTTAGAGTTCTAAGTAGTTTGAATGCTGAAGAAGAAGAAGAAGAAGAAGAAGAAGTATGTGGAGTCGCATCCTATGGTGACTACCCGCAATGTGGCATCTCTCCAACATCAATGGGGGATCATTCAAGGGGAAGTGAACAAGTCTGTCGGCTACTGCTCACAAGTGACCAAACGCCCTCAAAGTGGGATGGGAGTGGCAACTCATGTAAGCTCAGTTGCTTCATCTTGCCGTCATTTGCGTACACTTCTTACATATGTTGTTTGCTAGATGGAGGTGGCGGCCACTTTGTATCACGAGGTGGAGAAGAAGCCGTTGGCTTTTAGCCATTGTTGGATCTTATTCAATGGAGTGCCAACATGGACACAACTTGTGGCCAATCTCAAGAGCGGCAAGAAGAGGAATGATGGCTCAAGCTCCCACCAATCAATTGGGATGGACGATGAAGAGGATGATGTTGTTGTCATGAATGGAAGAGCCACCGTGCCTAAGGATAGCTGAAAAGTCATAGGAAACAAGTGGGAGAAGGCAAGGGCCTCCCGTAACGCCGCGGCTAAAAAAATGTCATCCACATGGATGGGCATTTTTTCGGCAAGGCAGAACAAGAAAGAGGAGAGGTACAAGCTCATGTTGGATGCGCAAAAGGAGGAGATGAAGTGAGACCGGAAGAGGGCGGACAAGAAGATGGAAATTGAGAGGGAGAAGATCGAGTTGGAGAAGTAAGAGGCGGCGATCAAAATGGGAACTCAAGAAGGCCAAGACATTTGGAGAGATTGAGCTTTAGAAGCAGAGGTTGCAACTCACACGGAATGCGGAGGATGCGAAGATCATGTTGCCGGACGAAACCCTCTTGGATGAGCATGCAAAGAAGTGGCTTGCGGATAAGAAGGAGATCAACGACCGTACGGGGTGCGAGGCGGTGAGGGCATGTGTGGCAGCGGCAGCGGATCATGCGACCAGGATGCAGGCGGAGCTGGCAGCCTGGATGCAGGTGGAGCAGGATGAGCCGGACGCAAGCATGGCCACAGAGCAGGCGACATGGATGGTGTCCGGCCAATGATCCAACAAGCGAGCCATCATTCATGCTCGTACATTGATTTCATTTTGGCATGTCCGGTTTGTTCAACTATGATTTGCTCTGCTTTGTTTTGAACTATTGAATTCGCACAATTTGTATCATATGATCGACGTTCATGGATTGCATGGATTTGAGGATCGGCATTTGAGGTATGTGGATGTGTGGAGCAACATATAAGGGGCCGGCAGGCGCTGTTTGCGGACGCGCCTGCGGGCGTATAGGGGGCAGGATTTGCCAAGTTCGGCTGTAGATGCTCTAAGAGCCTCTACACGGCCGCGGACACGCCTAGACAAGCCCGCGTACAGTGACCAGACAGACATCAAATCTTGTCATCTGCAACCATTGTCCCTATTTTGAAAACACCAAATCCATGCAAACGCATGCACGTCGGTCATTTTAGACAAACATAACTTTGGTGCACACAAATGCAAATAGTTCATACTTGATAGTACATGATCCAAACATAGCTTAAACAAAAATATTGTTCATAATGCATAATTAATAAATTAGCGGAAAAGTTTACCAATTTCCCATGTGGACCCACATATGCTCCACAAGATTATCCAGAAGTTGCATATGAACATGTCGATCTCGCAGTTGTCGATGCATCTCCAGAAAGTTGGCAATGCTCTCCGCCTCTTGTCCAGAGAGACGGCCTGGACACCGGGCTTCTCGAAATCATGCTTGTGCGCTGCCCCTTCACCCTCATCCTCAACAATCATGTTGTGTAAGGTTGCACAACATTTCATGAACTGCCAAAGTGTCTCCGGTTCCCACATCATCGCAGCTCCACGAACAATACCCCAACGAGCTTGGAACACTTCAAACGCTCTCTCCACATCCTTCCTAGCTGCCTCTTGCATTGTTGCAAAGCGGCTTTGTTGTTGCCTTGGGGATAAGATATGGTCTTCACAAACGTCATCCACTGAGGATAGATACCATCGGCAAGGTAGTACCCCATGGTGTAGTTGTGTCCGTTGATGGTTTAGTTGCACGGTGGAGCTTCCCCATCATAGAGTCTCTTCAACAAAGGAGATAGTTGAAGCACATTGATGTCATTGCATGAACCTGACGTGCCAAAGAAAGCATGCCAAATCCACAAGTCCTATGATGTCACTGCTTCAAGTATGATGGTGGCTTCTTGGACGTGACCTTGACATTGCCCACGCAAACCTATTGGGCAGTTCTTCCACTGCCAGTGCATGCAAACAACTGGACCGAGCGTACCGGGGTTCCTCTTGCTTCTCCAATTGCCATCAATTTTCCTGTGTCCTCCACAGTTGGCTCTCTCAGGTTAGAACACCTTCACCACAGTGTGTGCAAATTGCACCGTGGTGCTCAAGACTGTGGTCTCCACCATTTGGATTTCTACATCAGATGTAGTTGCTGCTTTACCATAAGCAAGCATCATGAGTGCAGCAGTGCATTTCTGCAGAGGAGAGAAAGAAATTTTTCCACAACAATCCTTCCTCAACTTGAAGTTGTCATTAGCCTTCTCCACACTTCCACTACCCGTGAGAACAAGTTTCTGCTCATCCGGTAGCGACGATGAAAGAAAGTTTCATGGAATGTTGGAACAGCTGCGAAGTAATTCGTGAACAGAAGCCGTGCACTGGCAATCCTATCACGCGGAATCAATCTCCGGCCCTTGATGGAACCCTTGAAGTTTAGGATGCCCCTACCTTCTCGGACTCCTCTTGGATGCTCATCATCATTTTGGCCTCCTCATCATCGGAATCCGACAATGCGATGAACTCGTTGAATATGAATTCATCAGGATCATCGTTTCTATAGCCATCACTCCACGCGGAATCTATTAATGACCAAAAAAATCAAAAATTGGCTCGGACATTTCATCAAACATGTAGAGCACGTGATGAAAACATGTACCGGACGTCGTCTGGTGGCGGCCTGGTCGGCGGCGGTGTGAAGTGGAGCGCCTATTGTCGAAGCCCTGAGTTGGGAATGCCGATGGAGCACGGATACCTGCGGAAGTCCGATGGCGGCAGTGCGAAGGAGGGCGAACAGAGAAGAGGAGAGTGTGGCTAGGGCAAGGAGAGGGGAAATAGATTCGATCAAATTGGCACAGGCCGTATCCATCAATCCGATGTGGCGGGCGTGCCCGGGCGTCCCCATATCCGTCCCAAATTAGGATTGGGTATGGGGAGTGCCATCAGTCCGTATGTTTGGGCCAGATATGGAGAGACCGGCTGGGTGACGTTTTTGTGTCCGGACACGGACCGGACAGCCCATCCGGGCATTTGGGCGGGTATGGGAGGCCCGGCTATAGATGCTCTAAGACTTCATTATAACTCGGTCGGTGTTATATTCATGAAATCTTACATTGAGATTCATGAAAAAAATCATTTTTCTTTTCCAGATGTTATGACCTGCGCGTACGTACGCTGCAGGGTCCGGCTGTCACGTACGCCGGCCGGCCTTGGTTGGACTGGGAGGCAGGGTTTGTTTTCACACTGTGTGCAGTGCAGGACTGGACTATGCTATGCAACGGACGTAACAGCCAGCGCGCGTACGTACGTTGCACCGTGCCGGGCGTGAGGTGAGACGCGCCGTCTTCCACCGCGGCGGCGAAAACGCGGATAGGCCGGCCGGTCGGTGTCGCGCACATTCCCTGGCCGTTGCGCGACGGCGGGTTCATTTCATTTCGGCGGTTTCCCGATCCCCCCCGCCGCCACTCACGGTGTCTGCTAGCTGGTCCTGGGCGGGGACCCCGGCCGTGCATTTCGTTATGCCCGGAATCTTTCGGTTCGGCGCCGCCGTATCACATCGCCTCGCCTGCGACCGTGCGATGCAGAGTTCCAGTGGTTATTTTACAACCGGGTTCTCATTCTTGAGTTCTGGAGACGAGTTTACGACCATCAGCAAGAAGAATACTGCAGCTGGGAGCAAGGGCGGTAGAGCGAGTAGCAAGTGAAGTCTATCGAGCGCACATGGGCGGAGACGAGTGCCAAGATTGGGAGGTCCAGTTCAGTCTTCTGCGTGGTGCAGTTTGTTCGCTCCCCCCCGGGTGCTTTCCCGTTTTGGGAGTTTTGTAGTCTTACAATGCTTAACTGCTTGTCGTGTGGATGTTACTAGTCTGTTTTTCACTGGATCTTGGTTTCTTTATATGAAATCAGAGGGGGAAAACCTCTCTTTTGCTCCAAAAAGAAAAGCATAGTACCAGTTAAACAACAACAAGAAGAACAACGATAATAACAACAACAACACCCGCCCCAGGGACAGATAAACCATGCAAAAATAACCAGATCAAACTGCTCAACAGCCACATCTTTTCTCGACATCAAAGCTTACAGTTGATTCCATCATCAATCAAATGCACAAAATCCGCAGAGACGAGATGCGAGGGAACCATGCTGCAAAGATGTGCCCCGGAAGCGTTCGCCAGTTATACTTTGCTACTTCAACACTTCTCAACAATTCGAGCCGCCTCACTTCTTCCTCTCGGCGGTTCCAGCAGCTCTGTGATTTGGGGATGAAACTTGTTAGACCGACAGTATATAATTGGCCAGGGTCATGCCTCAGA
The DNA here is from genome assembly GCF_018294505.1 of Triticum aestivum. NCBI lineage: Eukaryota > Viridiplantae > Streptophyta > Magnoliopsida > Poales > Poaceae > Triticum > Triticum aestivum. The sequence continues at coordinate 661,396,588 of NC_057807.1, forward strand.
TCCGGCAAGAGTAAGTAAATGTCCAACATAAAAGCCTCTGCACTACATATTCACTGCTATAAGTTGCCTGAACCTCTCATCAAGATATTCACTGCTATGAGTTGCCTGAAACTCTCATCAAGATATTCAATCCAGATTTTGAGCTTTAGCTTTTCGATTTGTCCATACCCTTCCCCACACACAGAGGTACCTCTCCGGATGGTTAAGATAGCACCATCGACATGCCGCAAGCAATGTAGTGGCTGGCTCTTATCGTGGACAAGCAGATCTAGTAGAAAGCGACGATAACTATATGCGCTCATGTCATCCTTTGAGATGATGTAATGTCAGGCACCAACATATCCCACGGTGGACATGTTACATGAGCTAAGCATCCATATGTGGTGAAATGGATGATACCAGTGGACGGTAGCTGGACAGGAAACCTCTTTACGGTCCTCAATTATTTGTTCCCAGACTTAAGCAGCGACAGGAACGATGGCGTTGCACATATATTTCTGGGAATTTCAGACGAAAGAATCATGAATTCTTTGTTTACAGTCATGGATTAAACTCTAAAAGATAGCTGGTTGTTATTTGGGTTGGGTAAGTTTTTACACAGTTGCATCTACATCTGTATGGTCGGGCAACTTAAAGTCGGTCCAATAAAAAAACTAAGCAGCAGAATTGCCACCAAATACAAAGCTAGAAATCAAGAAATAGATAATACCGTCTATGTCAATAATCACTTTCTTGTTCCAAATTTTTTGGTGAAGCTACAATATAAGGACAGCCTGAAAATGAAAAGATAGGATTGCCAATACTAATGGTCCTTCAGTACTACTATCCATATGCCTATTTTTTCATAAGATCTTGAAAGCATCAAGGATAACTTTCTTAATACCTTGAAACCATTAGTTGCAATTGAAGTGACTAAATCTAGTGTACTCTAGCTTCTGAACAATACATGCTTGGATATAGTTCAACAATAAATTAGGTATTATGTAACAAATGAGTTACACTAACATTAGGTAGCATACTTTCTCCAAAAGAAATAAAATTCTAACTAGCATAATGGCAATAATGACATATACGAGCACATGGTTCAATTCAAAGATAAGCCTTATGGATATAGATGTCCATACAGTAATGTTATTGCTAAAGGAGTATGCCGAAGTGGATCGTAATCAACTGGGAGCAACTTTTAGATGATTAGCTAGAGTCACAACACGCTTTGATGGCTAAACTTTATATCCGTCAAATAAAAGTGAGTCGTCTTTAGAAGTTGGCAACATCTCCGCTGCCAGAACAAAAGATAGAAACGTACCTCATCTTCCTAAGAACACCGGACATCTCCTCACGCTTCTTGGCTCTCTTGTGTGTGCCTAGCTTTCTCTTGGCTACCTTGAGTGCACATTTATCTTTTCCAACCTTCAGAATCTCGGTGACACGCTTCTCATATGGTGCAAATCCAGCAACTTCCGTGATCATGTTCCAAACAAAAAGGACCCTCTTGGTAATTTTCTGAAATAAGAAAGAGTACCATTTTTGGAATGTTACTAAGCTGTCGTTCTCAATAATCTCATCACAGAATTGCACTACCATTAATGACTGAAACTTCTAACATAGGTGATAATTGCACATAATTTACAGTAAAATCTGAGGTCTGGAGATAACACACACAGACGGACTAAACACAAACGGTAACATCAGACTTGAGCAAGAATATACAGTTATGCACCCATAGAAAAGAGACACCTGTCTTGCAGCTGGCACCTGAACATTGTGTGTAAATAAACTGTCAAGAACTGACAACCTCTATGTATGCATTACTTCATATAGCGTACAATGGTTAAACGGAGAAGGTTATATGGTCACCACACACATCATTGCTTGTCTCGCTAATTTTGACAGCATCCACCAAGAAGCAGGCAATATCACCGCGCCTGCAGCAGCTAAACGACACATTCTCTTGTTTTTTGCAGGAAAGCTAAAAGATAGATTGGTGTGGAAATTTCCAGGAAAAGCATTGTCACATGTCTATGTTTGTTAAGTCACATCAACAGATAACTCCAATAATTGCACGATCCCTAGACGCAGTTTCACCGTTACGACATGCAAATCAACAGATGCACTCTAGGATTTGACTAGCTTCATCGTTATTCCACCCTCTCTGAAGAAAGTTTCTACCTGCGTTTCAATTTTCACACACCTAATGTAGAGAAGTAAGCAGCTTGAACATAAGAACTGATCAGATTCTGGAAGCAGAATACTCATTCCTTTGCGGTCGGACAGGCGGGGCGGGAGCTCGAGCTTGGTGACAACGTGCTCCTTATTGATCCCCATGAACAGCCCCGTTTTCAGCGGCGCCGGCGGCATTTCAGTTCCCCTGCACGGAGGCCAAACCGTAAACTTCCCTGATCAAGTTCCTAACAAAAAGGACCCTCTCGGCAATTATCTGAAATGAGAAAAAGTGCCAAATTTAGAATGTTACTAGGCTGTCATTCTCAATAATCTCATCACAGAATTGCACTACCAATATTTTCTGAAACTTCTAACATAGGTAATACTTGCACAGAATTTACAGTAAAATCTGAGGCCCGGAGATAACACGCACAGAAGGACTAAAATCAAACGGTAACATCAGATTTGAGAAAGAATATACAGTTATGCACCCATTGAAAATAGACACCAGTTTTGCAGGCTGGCACCTGAACATTGTGTGTAAATAAACTGTCAAAGACTGACAACTTGTATGTTTGCATCACTTAATATAGCATACAATGGTTAACGGAGAAGGCTATATGGCCACCACACACACCATTGCTTGTCTCGCTAATTTTGACAGCATCCACCAAGAAGCAGGCAAAACAAAATCGCCACGCCCCCAGCAGCTAAACGACACATTCTCTTGTTTTTTGCAGGAAAGCTAAAAGATAGATTGGTGTGGAAATTTCCTGGAAAACCATTTGTCACATGTCTGTGTTTGTTAAGTCACATCAACAGATAAGAGATAACTCCAATAATTGCACGATCCCAACACGCAGTTTCACCGTTATGACATGCACATCAACAGATGCACTCTAGGATTTGACTAGCTTCATCATTATTCCACCCTCTCTGAAGAAAGTTTCTACCCGTGTTTCAATTTTCACACACCTAATGTAGATAAGTAAGCAGCTTGAACATATGAACTGATCAGATTCCGGAAGCAGAAAACTCACCCCTTTGCGGTCGGATGGCAGGGCGGGACTCGAGCTTGGTGACAACGTGCTCCTTATTGATCCCCATGAACAGACCCGTTTTCAGCGGCGCCGGCGGCATTTCAGTTCCCCTGCACGGAGGCCAAACTGTAAACTTCCCTGATCAAGTTCCTAACAAAAAGGACCCTCTCGGCAATTATCTGAAATGAGAAAGAGTGCCAAATTTAGAATGTTACTAGGCTGTCATTCACAATAATCTCATCACGGAATTGCACTACCAATATTTTCTGAAACTTCTAACATAGGTAATACTTGCACAGAACTTACAGTAAAATCTGAGGCCCGGAGATAACACGCACAGAAGGACTAAAATTAAACGGTAACATCAGATTTGAGAAACAATATACAGTTATGCACCCATTGAAAATAGACACCAGTTTTGCAGGCTGGCACCTGAACATTGTGTGTAAATAAACTGTCAAAGACTGACAACTTGTATGTTTGCATCACTTAATATAGCACACAATGGTTAACGGAGAAGGCTATATGGCCACCACACACATCATTGCTTGTCTTGCTAATTTTGACAGCATCCACCAAGAAGCAGGCAAAACAAAATCGCCACGCCCCCAGCAGCTAAACGACACATTCTCTTGTTTTTTGCAGGAAAGCTAAAAGACAGATTGGTGTGGAAATTTCGAGGAAAATCATTTGTCACATGTCTGTGTTTGTTAAATCACATCAACAGATAACTCCAATAATTGCACGATCCCAACACGCAGTTTCACCGTTATGACATGCACATCAACAGATGCACTCTAGGATTTGACTAGCTTCATCATTATTCCACCCTCTCTGAAGAAAGTTTCTACCCGTGTTTCAATTTCACACACCTAATGTAGATAAGTAAGCAGCTTGAACATATGAACTGATCAGATTCCGGAAGCAGAATACTCACCCCTTTGCGGTCGGATGGCGGAGCGGGAGCTCGAGCTTGGTGACAACGTGCCCCTTATTGATCCCCATGAACAGCCCCTTCTTCAGCGGCACCGGCGGCATTTCAGTTCCCCTGCATGGAGCCCAAACCGTAAACTTCCCTGATGAAGTTCTGAACAAAATGGACACTTGGTAATTTTCTGAAATGAGAAAAAAGAGTAACATTTTTAGAATGTTACTGGGCTGTCATTCTCAATAATCTCATCACAGAATTGCACTCTCCCACCATAGACTGAAACTTCTAACATATAGTATGTAATAACTGCACAGAATTTACAGTGAAATCTGAGGCCTGGAGATAACACACACAGAAGGACTGAACTCAAACAGCAACATCAGATTTGAGCAAGAACATACAGTTATGCACCCATAGAAAATAGGCGTCCGTTTTGCAGGCTGGCACCTGAACATTGTGTGTAAATAAACTGACAAGGACTGACAACTTCTAAGTTTGCATTACTTCATATAGCATATACAATGGTTAAACAGAGAAGGCTATATGGCCACCACACACATCGTTGCTTGTGTCACTAATTTTGACAACATCCACCAAGAAGTAGGCAAAACAAAATCGCCGCGCCCGCAGCAGCTAAACGACACATTCTCTTGTTTTGTGCAGAAAAGCTAAAAGTCAGCGGTGTGGAAATTTCCAGGAAAACCATTGTGACATCTCTATGTTCCTCAAATCACATCAACAGATAACTCCAATAATTGCACGATCCCTACACGCAGTTTCACCGTTATGAACATGCACATCAACAGACACACTCTAGGATTTGGCTAGCTTCAGCGTTTTCCCACCCTCTATGTCTCTGAAGAACTGAATTTCTAGTCGCGTTTCAATTTCCACACGCCTAATGGTAGTACGTACATACAGTAAGCAAATTGGGCATCATTCAGAAGTGAACAAATACCGGAAGCATGAAACTCACCCCTCCGCGGCCGGACGGGCGGGCGGGAGCTCGCGCTTGGTGACGCCGGCCCCCCGTGTTGATCCCCACGAACGGCCCCGTCTTGGGCGGCGCCGGCGCCGGCGCCATCTCAACTCCCCTGCACTGCACGGAGCCCAAACCCCAAACTGGATCACGTAATAAGAGGAAAAGAAGACGCAAGTGAAATGTCGCACGAAGCAAGTCGGGGTCGCCTTCACCTGTAGAGCTCTCGGCGAGGAGGTGGGGCAACGGCGACGGCGACGGCGACAGCTGCGGCGGCGGTGGGGTTGAGGAGAGGCCGCGAGTTGGTGGGCTGTGGAGACACTCAGGTTCAGCGATTTCAGCGAGAGGGCGATTCCTACGTATTTGGCGCTTCAGGCGCCCGTTAGTGTGTAGACGGAAGCACCCCGCGCTGGGCCCGAGGTTCGCGGAGCGGGATCTGCTAAGTTACAACTCTTCCTTCTTTTACTATTTTCTTTTCTTTTTTCTTTTTTTTTAATTTTTTCTATTTTATTTTTATGTTTTTTTCTTCTTCCTGGTTTCTTCCCTCATCGATTTATGATTTTCGTAATTTTCAATGTATAGGAAATTCCCCCTATGTTTTCTACATTTGTTTCCCTTTCTTTTTTGTTTTCCTTTTTCTTTGCGCGAACTTTTTTCCAAATTGATGGTTTTTTTCAAATATGATGAAATTTCTTTTCAAAATCAATGAACTTTTTCTATCTTCGGAGAAATATTTTTAATAATTGATGACTTTATTTTAAATTTGATGAAATGTTAAATTTGACAAAAAATTCAAATCAATGAACTTTTTTCAAAAAATGATGAACTTCTTCTGTTTTTTGAACTTTTTCAAAATTGATGAACTTTTTTCAAATTGGTGAATTGTTTTTTCAAAATTTTGGTGAACATTATTCAATTTGTTGTCAACTATTTTTTAAAATTGATGAACTTTTTTCAACATCATTGAACTTTTCTTGAATGGGGCAACTTTTTTTTGTATGTTCATGAAGTTTTTTCGAAGTCTGTGAAGTTTCAATCTTTTTAAAGAAAATCATGTATGAGCGGCTATAATAGTTTTAAAATTGTTAGCGCTGCATTTAGACACTTGCAGTGACACGCGTTGGTGGTTAATCGAGCACCTGTAGGTAGTGTAGGGCGTGTGTTCGATTCGCCGTGGGAGCGCACTTCTTATTACCATTTTTGTGTGGTGCCCCTTCGTGGGCCGGCCTAGCTGGCTGTGTAGCGAGCGTTGCTTCAACTAATCGGCGCTGAAAGAGTGCTCCTTCGGAGCCTTTCCAAGGGTCACTTGGGGTGGGTTGAGAGCGCGTTGCTTAGTGCGCTCTTAGCCGCCGCCACGTGTTGCGCTTTGGGTGCTACCACCGGATTTTGTTTTTAAATTTTTCTGCATGCGTTTTCGGTTTTTAGATGATTTTTTTTGGCTTTTCCCCTGCTACTCTTAGGTTTTGGACAGAAAAATTGATGAAAAAAGTGTGTTCTTTTTCGTACCGCGAGAGGCATGGATTTACTTCTTGTGGAGGCACGGATTTGCTTTAAAACGCATTATTTTCCCTTCCGCAAGAGGCATGGATTTATTTCTCGTGGAGGCACGGATTCGCGGAAGCAAATCCGTGCCTCTCATCCACTCAAACATCTTGCTACAATTCCAATGTTTTCATATGGCAAATTCCTATGGTTTCCTAATCCTAGAGGACTCAAGAGGATATGTCACTCCAATCCTCTTGTATTTCCCCTATTTATGTATTTTGAGAATCCAATGAATCTACGAAATCCTTAAGAGTTGTTGGGAACCATGACCCCATGGGTATTTTCACTGTTAAGACTACTCTCCAACTCTTCATGATATTGAGTAGATACAAGACTTCAACAACGACAGATATGTTGTTGTTGTTTTTTTTTTTTTGCTCAATTAACAATGGCATACACGGTTGTGCTTCGAAAACACTTTAGTCCATAGTTTGTGACGAGAATTGCGGTAAACGTCAGTGCCTATAGTGGGGCAAATATAAACCTTCTTTTGACCCCGCAACCACTCAAGAGGGAAGGAAGGGTATGCATTTCTTAGAGGAAACCATCTATCTGCTGGATCTTACTTTGCTTTGCTTAAGAATAGTGTTGCTATCAGTGCTTAGGAAACAGACATTTGAAGATAGCTGAGTCTCACCATTGAAGAAAAATAAAATCAAAGCTTTATGCACGCAATGACCCACCCTCCTCATGTCAAATTGTATACATATTTTCTTTCCTAGTGGAACAAACAAAACCTTCGCTTGCCACCCAATATCTTACATGTTTGTCACTTGACCGAGACTTGGTTAAATCCCGGTCAACTGAGACGTAGCCACACCCTTTGAAGATAGTTGTGCCTCACCATTGAACAAAACTAAATTCCAAGCTTTATACATGCTATGACTCACCCTTTTGATGTCAAATTGGGTATATATTATTTTCTTTCATAGTGAGGCAAAACCTTTGCCTGTCACCCACCGTTCCTCCTCTAAAGAGTTGCCAACACTCGGCTATAAAGAGTTGCCATGTCATATAGAGTCAACCTAATAGCCGGCATGTACACTAGTAAACTTTAAATATGTACTCCCTCTGTTTCTTTTTAGTATGCATATAACTTTTGTCTGAAATCAAACTATCTCCAGTTTGACCAAACTTATAGAAAAATGTATCAGCATTTACGATGCCAAAGGAATATCTTTAGATTCATTATGGAATGTAGTTTCACATTATTTATATTTGATATTGTAGATGTTGATATTTTTAAATACAAATTTGGTCAAAGTTTGTAAAGTTTGACTCGACACAAATCTTATATACAGAGTAAAAGTAAGAGTACTACTTTGTATAGAGTTGGCTCACCTTACAATCTCACAAAGTCTTGGGACTCGTGTTGCAGCTGGCTACTAGTAACTTACAGCCCGTTTCTCTTCTCTCCGCTCTCATCTCTCCTCCAGCAAAGCAACGACATACTAATATTTTAGTCACTATAGCCTGCTTATGTCATCATATTGTACTTTCTCTCAAAACCATATAGTATAGTGCATGGAGAAGTAGGCAAGCAAGTGGTGTTTTTCTTTCTTTCTAGAACAGCAGCGAGAGCACCAATTATTGGTCAACCAGCAAGCAACAAGCAGCATGGAAGGCGGCATGCTTGCGTGTCGAGATAAATAAGTTAGTGGGGATGACTCTCTTAGGTACATATGATTTGTAAGGATTGCTTTGCACTCTATGTTTTTTCATCCACTAAACATCTTGCTACAATTCCATTGTTTTCATATGGCATGAAACACTATTTGATCCAAATTCCTATGGTTTCCTAATCCTAGAGGACTCGAAGAGGATATGTCACTCCAATCCTCTTGTATTTCCCCTATTTATGTATTTTGAGAATACAATGAATCTACGAAATCCTTAAGAGTTGTTGGGAACCATGACCCCATGGGTATTTTCACTGTTAAGATTACTCTTCAACTCTTCATGATATTGAGTAGACACAAGACTTCAACAACAACAGATATGATTATTATTTTTTTGCTCAATTAACAAGGGCATACACGGTTGTGTTTTGAAAAACACTTTAGTCCATAGTTTGTGACGAGAATTGCGGTCAACGTCAGTGCCTATAGTGGGGCAAATATAAACCTTGTTTTGGCCCCGCAACCACTCAAGTGGGAAGGAAGGGTATGCATTTCTTAGAGGAAACCATCTGCTGGATCTTACTTTCCTTTGCTTCAGAATACTGTTGCTGTCAGTGCTCAGGAAACAGACATTCGAAGATAGCTGAGTGAAGAAAAATAAAACCAAAGCTTTATGCACGCAATGACCCACCCCTGCTCATGTCAAATTGTATACATATTTTCTTTCCTTCATAGTGGAACAAAACCTTTGCTTGTCACCCACCGTTCCTCCTAATGAAAACCATATAGTAGAAGGAGAAGCGCTCAAGCAAGCGAGTGCTTTTTCCCCCTGTTCTTTTCTTTCTAGAACAGCAGCCATCCATTCAATTG
>NC_057807.1:661406034-661409700 GCF_018294505.1 Triticum aestivum
AGAGTTAAGTCCATGCACATGCACCGATCACAATGTCAGCCCAAGCATTCAAAGAAGGGCGGTACTGCTCCTACAGTGTCGTGTACTACTAGAGCAGATAAGGATGGCAAGTGGCAGTCTCTGCTGATGAAATCAATTGTTCAGCAGGGAGGTAGCTGGGCTCTAAAGATAGTAGTACTAGGACTATCTATCCATCAGTTGAGAGGTCAACACAAGACAGCAATCGATTGATTACTCTGACCAAATAAACGGACGCCTCAAATGACACATGGCCGGCTCATCATCCGTGACTCAGCTAACGTGCCAAGCACCCACCAGATGACCGGATCCGACCCAGCACTTTGTTGATATTGTACAGCGGCAGCTGGGGGGAAGAAGAAGGGTGGATTCGCGACTTGGGACGGAGTAGCCGCGCGCACGACACGAACCAACTGCTCATGGCCTCCAATGCAATGCAAGAACACCTCTCACTCTCTCTCTCTCTCTCTCTATATATATATATATATACGTTTCCTCTCTCTAGCCTACTACTACTACTAGTATGTTTATTATTGTATGTATATTTACACGCAGGATCTCCAGATCCTGCCCTCCAGCGAGATGACGATGACGGACACGTCGTCGTGGTACCGCCGGCGGTCGCCCTGCGGGATCTCGATCAGCTCGTGAAAGTCCATCCCTGCAGCAGCAGCAACACGTACCACCAAGCAAGCAATGTGAGAAAGGTGTGTCCATCGACTGCTCGACCATCTTATCTCTCTATCTACAAGTTCATTCAAAAGCTAGCCGTCTACTGCAAGAAGACGATGACTTGTTTGCCGTACCTGCTTTGTTGGCCGCCCGGAAGAGGACCTCCTCGACGAGGTGCTGGGCGGGGTCGCCCTCGGGCGTCGTCGCGATGAACACCTCCACCTCCGCCACCGCCTCCTCGTTGGTCAAGTACTGGTAGAGCCCGTCCGAGGAGAGGATGAGGAACCTGTCCCTCGTGCTCAGCTTGTGGTGGAAGAGGGAAGGGTTGCACGTGATGTAGGGCGACGACCCGACGTAGTCGATCCGGAACATCTCCAGCAGCGCGTCATTCCATTTCGGCTGTCAAAAAAGCAGTTGGATGAGAAATGCATGTTCGACCCCCATGCGAGCGCGCATCAAAACAAAACAGGATTCATGTCTGCCTAACTCTCACAATTGTTCTCTTGCTGAAAGAAAGAATATCGTCAGATTGTTCACTTCAGGTCAAAGAAAGGGACCCCCCTCCCCTCTCGGCCTGTCCACCAGCAAGATGGAGTGATCGAGCTGACAATAGAGACTAATTTCTACTACAGAATCCGACAACACTTTCACATGGCAGGAGACGATTTTTTTTTCTTCCAAAGACAAGAAAAACAACAACGTGCCTTCCTTGGAAGCCACTCAAGTCGCCGCTGGCTTCCCGGCCACATTTCAGCACTGCACACACAAGTTCACCGTTCCTTGCACTTGGACACAAGTGAAAGGAACCCTCGTTTTCTCTTCTCTGGGAGAGCAGCGGCTTCTCCTACAATCCTTCGACTTGGCTGTACACGCGGTGACCAGGGAACTGAGCTAACTTATCAATAGTCATGCTTTGAAAAATTCCGCCGTCCAAAGTTAGTCTATGGTGTCCATGTCAACAAGGTCAGTTCAACTTGGATGGTCGTATTTCCCGTCCAAAAGGAGTTTGTTTGAATTGACAGGGGATTCATTTTATTTTTTCAAACTTCGGAACGCCTGCTCTTTTTTTGTGACCTTTGCTTAAGCATGACTTTTAAGTTATGTGTTGACCAAAAGTGTCTGGCAAAATATTTTGCTCATCAATCTTTGTGATTTCTCAACATTTGACATGTCCGTTTCAAGTAAGACATTTCATTGAATTAGTTGGGACACATGACTAGCTATGTCATCCAGCAATCACACGCTACTTCCAGAAAAATCACCGTCGCGCAACACTAGTTCATCTAACCAATTGCAGACTTCATAATCACTTAAGGAACAATATGCAAACTTTTTATGCCAAAAACTGACATGATCGAGCATGAGCTTACCTGTTTCAAGAAACCGGCGCCGAATGCTCTGGTCACCTTGAGCGAGCCCTTCACGCGGTCCTTGGAGATCGCCGACGGATCATCGGGGTGCTCATTTCGTATTCTGCGAACCTCCTGCATTGATCGGCACAGATAAACCATCATCAGATTCAGACAAAGAACAGACACTCAATTTCTAAGCTGTGAGCCAGTTAAATCACCTCCGGCATGGAGGTGCTGTGATCCGAGGTGAGCTGCACGGCGGACAGGCACGGCGTCAAGCCGTCCAAGGAGCCCTCGCTGATGTGCTCGAGATCGACGCTGTCCATTGTCGCCAAGACAGCCCGGCTGTCGCCCACGCCCATGACGTACATGTCCTCCCCTTTCATGAGCATGGAGAGGACGCAGGAGCCCATGAGCGCCAGCTCGGGGAACTCGCCGACCATCTTGTCGGCGATGCCCAGGTACGCGTCCTCGGTCTTGCGGAGCGCGCGCGCCAGCGCCTTGAGCACGGCGATGTGGTCGTTCTCGCCGTTGCTCCGGGGAGGAGGCTGCGTTGGTGGCTTCAGGCTGGAGCAGTCGCGCTCCCACTCGCACCTCCACTGCCGTTGGTCGTTGTCGTCGACGCTGCCGCTGCGCGGGGGTCTGGAGCGGCGGGCGCGGCGCCGGCGGGTGCACTGGTCCTGGTGGTCCGGGGCCATGGTACTGGGCGCTGAGCCTGGCTGGTCCTCTTGGGACTGCTCCCAGAGCAGGCCGCGGAGCTCGCGGTGCACGGCGGCGTAGAGGTTGGAGACGAGGAAGTCGGTGGCGTCCGGGCCGTTGAAGCCGTCGTAGATGCCGACGAACACCCAGCCGCGCTCCTCCGACACGACGACGTGGACGCGGTCCTCGCCGGCCTTCCCCTGCGCCCACTGCAGACCATTGGAGTCCCCGCCACACGCCGCGACGGCCGCCGCGGCGTCGGGCGAGCCGAGATCCGGGTGGCCCTGGAAGCGGTCGGTGCGGGCGAGCAGCGCGCGCGTGAAGTCGCGGATGCGGCGGCCGCCGTGGGAGAGGCTCCGCCGCAGCGCGGGGACACCCATCCGCCCGGAGGCGACGGCGCCGGGGAGCGGGCCGGAGAGGAGCGCGGCGTCGAGGGGCCCGGAGAGGAAGCCGCGCTCGATGGGCCCGGAGAGGAAGCCGCCGGAGAAGGGCGCGGAGGAGATGGGGCCGGAGGGGAAGCGGGGCACCGGCTGCAGCGGGACGGCGGCGAAGGAGTCGGAGCTCTCGAAGCCGGAGGAGGCGGTGGAGTCGTCGGCGGGCAGCAGGAGGAGCGCGGAGGTGGAGAGCGGCGTGGAGACGTTGGCGGAGAGGGCGGCCCCCGAGATGGCGCGGAACGTGGTGGCCTCCTCGGCGGCCGCCTTGGCGTCGGGCACGAGCAGGTCGTCGTCCGCCGCGGCGGGGTAGTAGCAGTGGGCCGGGGGCAGCTTGTCGGGGCGCACGTAGCAGAAGGAGTGGCCGAGCCCCTCGTCGTAGGCCGGGTCGGAGGGCAGCGCGGCCGGCGCGACGTGGCGGCGGCGGCTCTTGGCGCCGCCGCCGGCGCAGCAGAAGCAGGCGAGGGAGTTGCCCATGGTGGTAGAAGGGAGGA
>NC_057807.1:661409940-661447683 GCF_018294505.1 Triticum aestivum
CGGGGGATTATAATGCGGGGCGGCGAGCATCGGCGGAGCGGAGGGGAGAGTTGACTTGGGGAGTTGGAGCCGGGAGTGGGTGTGGGGTTGAAATGAAATGCCGGAATATTTTAAGAGGAGGCCGTCGGGGGGCGGGACCCGGCGCGCGCGGGTGGCGGCTGGCTTCCGTTCCGTTCCGTTCTGTTCCACATCGCTCCCCCTCCTCCCTAGCCGTTGACTCGTGTGTGGCGCGCGCGTCCGCTCTGGGTGAGTGCGGAAACCTGAGGGATGACGCAGCATGCAGAAAAGATGAAATCCAGCGGCCGACCCTCTGCGGCCCGCGCCCGTGTGGCCCGGCGCTGGTGACGACGGCAGGGGACGACGACGCACGCAGTTTCGGTGGCCGGCCGGAACTGGGGTGGTTGGTGGGCGGCCGGTGCTCCCCCTCCCTCCCATCCATCCATAACAAGTGTCATGATTTTAGTTCAAATCTTTAACGGAACCATGCTCGTTTACTGTATGGCAATGTGCTCGCCCGGCGGCTCTTCCGAAACTTTCAACTAAAAAGTCCCTAATCCTAAAAAGTCCCCCCTGTTTGTTTTCATGGACTAAAAAGCCCTAGTCCCTTCCTAGAGATTATTAAATAACCATATTATCGCTAGTATATAGAAAAATAACAACCAAACAACACCATGGGGCTTGACACAAATCTAATATGCGGAGTAAAAATGACAGGAGGGAGTACATGTAGAAGTGTCTTAAGAGAAGACGTGTTTGACTGTGGCCGCCGGTCGCCGGCTCAACATGGCACCTGCTTGTCATGCCCATAGCTTCCATGTCGAAGATCACCAGCCAGTGCATGGTGATGTGATCGCTCGGGAGGGGTTTACCCACTACAGTTCATTCTACGATGTCAAGAGAAAACTCCTGCGGATGATGGGCGAAGAAGGTCAACTCGTCGTGAACGGGCACGGCCATGGAAACCAGCAGCTCCCTTCGAGGCTATTAAAGGGAATCGGGGGGTTCGATCCAAGGCATGGGGAAAAGCTAGAACAGATGAGGATCTCACTATGTCGGTTGTAAGCAGAAAGCCTTTTCTCTTTCGATGGACTCATGGACAAAAAAAGAAACACATAGCAAGAGTAGGGTATTACCCCGACGTCGATATCCTGAAGTGAGTAAACTGCCTCGATGTGGCTCATGAAGTGATTGAAATGTTTTAACCCCTGGCCGAACAATATAAGCGCTCGGACATAGCTCCGATATAGATGATCGTCCATTGACAATCTATGAAGAACGCTTGGGACTCGAAACATGTAAAGCACAACTTTAGCACATCAAGTATGAACTTGCGTGTAAATATGATGCCTCATTAGCTAATGCATGCTGCCCTTTTTGAAGGGGAATGTTGTAGAAAATTAAAAAATTTCCTACGTTTTCACCAAGATCCATCTATGAGTTCATCTAAGCAACGAGTCATGAGAGAGAGATTGCGTCTACGTACCACTTGTAGATCGCGTACGGAAGCGTTCGAGGGAACGGTGATGATGGAGTCATACTCGCCGTGATTCAGATGACCAAGTGTTGAACGGACAGCACCTCCACGTTCAACACACGTACGGTACGGACGACGTCTCCTCCTTCTTGATCCAGCAAGGGGGAAGGAGAGGTTGAGGAAGAAGGCTCCAGCAGCAGCACGACGGTGTGATGATGGTGGAGAGGCAGTACTCCAACAGGGCTTCGCCAAGCGCACAACGGAGGAGGAGAGGTGTTGGGGAGGGGAGGGGCTGCGCCTTGGATCAGGTGTTCAGCCCTCCCCTCGCCCCTCTATAGGGGAAGGGGAAAGGGGGCCGGCTCCCTCTAGATGAGATCTAGAGGGGGGGCGGCGGCCAGGGAGGGGCTTGCCCCCAAGCAAAGGGGTGCGCCCCCTTTAGGGTTCCCCCCCCCAACCCTAGGCGCATGGGCCCAAGGGGGGCGCATAGCCCTCCAGGGGCTGGTGCCCTGCCCCACGCGGCCCATGTGGCCCACCAAGAGGGGTGGCCCCTCCCGGTGGACCCCCGGAACCCCTCCGGTGGCCCCGGTACAATACCGATATGCCCCCGAAACTTTCCAGTGTCCGCATGACAACTTCCCATATATAAATCTTTACCTCCGGACCCTTCCGGAACTCCTCGTGACGTCCGGGATCTCATCCGGGACTCCGAACAACATTCGGTAATCACATACAAGTCTTCCTTATAACCCTAGCGTCACTGAACCTTAAGTGTGTAGACCCTACGGGTTCGGGAGACACGCATACATGACCGAGACGGCTCTCCGGTCAATAACCAATAGCGGGATCTGGATACCCATGTTGGCTCCCACATGCTCCTCGATGATGTCATCGGATGAACCACGATGTCGAGGATTCAATCAACCCCGTATACAATTCCCTTTGTCAATCGGTATGTTACTTGCCCGAGACTCGATCGTCGGTATCCCAATACCTCGTTCAGTCTCGTTACCGGCAAGTCACTTTACTCGTACCGTAATGCATGATCCTGTGACCAAACATTTGGTCACTTTGAGATCATTATGATGATGCATTACCGAGTGGGCCCAGAGATACCTCTCCGTCATACGGAGTGACAAATCCCAGTCTCGATCCGTGTCAACCCAACAGACACTTTCGGAGATACCTGTAGTGCACCTTTATAGTCACCCAATTACGTTGTGACGTTTGGTACACCCAAAGCACTCTTACGGTATCCGGGAGTTACACGATCTCATGGTCTAAGGAAGAGATACTTGACATTGAAAAAGCTCTAGCAAAACGAACTACAAGATCTTGTGCTATGCTTAGGATTGGGTCTTGTCCATCACATCATTCTCCTAATGATGTGATCCCGTTGTCAATGACATCTAATGTCCATAGTCAGGAAACCATGACTATCTGTTGACCAACGAGCTAGTCAACTAGAGGCTCACTAGGGACATGTTATGGTCTATGTATTCACACGTGTATTACGATTTCTGGATAATACAGTTATAGCATGAATAAAAGACAATTATCATGAACAAGGAAATATAATAATAATCCTTTTATTATTGCCTCTAGGGCATATTTTCAACAGTCTCCCGCTTGCACTAGAGTCAATAATCTAGTTACATTGTGATGAATCGAACACCCATAGAGTTCTTGTGTTGATCATGTTTTGCTCGCGAGAGAGGTTTAGTCAACGGATCTGCGACATTCAGATCCGTATGTACTTTGCAAATATCTATGTCTCCATCTTGAACATTTTCATGGATGGAGTTGAAACGATGCTTGATGTGCCTGGTCTTCTTGTGAAACCTGGGCTCCTTGGCAAGGGCAATAGCTCCAGTGTTGTCACAGAAGAGTTTGATCGGCCCCGACGCATTGGGTATGACTCCTAGGTCGGTGATGAACTCCTTCACCTAAATTGCTTCATGCGTTGCCTCCGAGGCTGCCATGTACTCCGCTTCACATGTAGATCCCGCCACGACGCTCTGCTTGCAGCTGCACCAGCTTACTGCTCCACCATTCAACATATACACGTATCCGGTTTGTGACTTATAGTCATCCAGATCTGTGTTGAAGCTAGCGTCGACGTAACCCTTTACGACGAGCTCTTCGTCACCTCCATAAACGAGAAATATGTCCTTTGTCCTTTTCAGGTACTTTAGGATATTCTTGACCGCTGTCCAGTGTTCCTTGCCGGGATTACTTTGGTACCTTCCTACCAAACTTACGGCAAGGTTTACATCAGGTCTGGTACACAGCATGGCATACATAATAGATCCTATGGCTGAAGCATAGGGGATGACACGCATCTCTTCTTTATCTTTTGCCGTGGTTGGGCATTGAGCCGAGCTCAATCTCACACCTTGCAATACAGGCAAGAACCCCTTCTTGGACTGATCCATTTTGAACTTCTTCAAAATCTTATCAAGGTATGTGCTTTGTGAAAGACCTATGAGGCGTCTCGATCTATCTCTATAGATCTTGATGCCTAATATATAAGCAGCTTCTCCAAGGTCCTTCATTGAAAAACACTTATTCAAGTAGGCCTTAATGCTGTCCAAAAGTTCTATATCATTTCCCATCAAAAGTATGTCATCTACATATAATATGAGAAAGGCTACAGAGCTCCCACTCACTTTCTTGTAAACGCAGGCTTCTCCATAAGTCTGCATAAACCCAAACGCTTTGATCATCTCATCAAAGCGAATGTTCCAACTCCGAGATGCTTGCACCAGCCCATAAATGGATCGCTGGAGCTTGCATACTTTGTTAGCATTCTTAGGATCGACAAAACCCTCCGGCTGCATCATATACAGTTCTTCCTTAATATGCCCGTTAAGGAATGCCGTTTTGACGTCCATATGCCATATCTCATAATCATAGTATGCGGCAATTGTTAACATGATTCGGACGGACTTAAGCTTCGCTACGGGAGAGAAAGTCTCATCGTAGTCAATCCCTTGAACTTGCCGATAACCCTTAGCGACAAGTCGAGCTTTATAGATGGTGACATTTCCATCCGCGTCCGTCTTCTTCTTAAAGATCCATTTGTTTTCTATCGCTCGCCGATCATCGGGCAAGTCAGTCAAAGTCCATACTTTGTTTTCATACATGGATTCTATCTCGGATTTCATGGCTTCTAGCCATTTGTTGGAATCTGGGCCCGCCATTGCTTCTTCATAGTTCGAAGGTTCACCGTTGTCCAACAACATGATTTCCAGGACAGGGTTGCCGTACCACTCTGGTGCGGAACGTGTCCTTGTGGACCTACGAAGTTCAGTAGCAACTTGATCTGAAGTACCTTGATCATCATCATTATTTTCCTCTTTAGATGGTGTAGGCATCACAGGAACATTTTCTTGAGCTGCACTACTATCCCGTTCAAGAGGTAGTACTTTATCGAGTTCTACTTTCCTCCCACTTACTTCTTTCGAGAGAAACTCTTTTTCCAGAAAGGATCCGTTCTTGGCAACAAAGATCTTGCCCTCGGATCTTAAGTAGAAGGTATACCCAATGGTTTCTTTAGGGTATCCTATGAAGACGCATTTTTCCGACTTGGGTTCGAGCTTTTCAGGTTGAAGTTTCTTGACATAAGCATCGCATCCCCAAACTTTTAGAAACGACAGCTTAGGTTTCTTCCCAAACCATAATTCATACGGTGTCGTCTCAACGGATTTAGACGGTGCCCTATTTAAAGTGAATGTAGCTGTCTCTAGAGCGTATCCCCAAAACGATAGCGGTAAATCGGTAAGAGACATCATAGATCGCACCATATCCAATAGAGTGCGATTACGATGTTCGGACACACCGTTACGCTGAGGTATTCCAGGCGGCATGAGTTGTGAAACGATTCCACATTTTCTTAAGTGTGTACCAAATTCGTGACTTAAATATTCTCCTCCATGATCCGATCGTAAGAATTTTATCTTTCGGTCACGTTGATTCTCTACTTCATTCTAAAATTCCATGAACTTTTCAAAGGTCTCAGACTTGTGTTTCATCAAGTAGACATACCCATATCTACTCAAGTCATCAGTGAGAGTGAGAACATAACGATATCCTCCGCGAGCCTCAACGCTCATTGGACCGCACACATCGGTATGTATGATTTCCAACAAGTTGGTTGCTCGCTCCATTGTTTTGGAGAACGGGGTCTTGGTCATTTTGCCCATGAGGCATGGTTCGCATGTGTCAAATGATTCATAATCGAGGGACTCTAAAAGTCCATCAGCATGGAGCTTCTTCATGCGCTTGACACCAATGTTACCAAGGCGGCAGTGCCACAAGTATGTGGGACTATCGTTATCAACTTTACATCTTTTGGTATTCACGCTATGGATATGTGTAACATTACGTTCGAGATTCATTAAGAATAAACCATTGACCATCGGGGCATGACCATAAAACATATCTCTCATATAAATAGAACAACCATTATTCTCGGATTTAAATGAGTAGCCATCTCGTATTAAACGAGATCCAGATACAATGTTCATGCTCAAACTTGGCACTAAATAACAATTATTGAGGTTTAAAACTAATCCCGTAGGTAAATGTACAGGTAGCGTGCCGACGGCGATCACATCGACCTTGGAACCATTCCCGACGCGCATCATCACCTCGTCCTTCGCCAGTCTCCGCTTATTCCGCAGCTCCTGCTGTGAGTTACAAATGTGAGCAACGGCACCGGTATCAAATACCCAGGAGTTACTACGAGTACTGGTAAGGTACACATCAATTACATGTATATCAAATATACCTTTAGTGTTGCCGGCCTTCTTGTCCGCTAAGTATTTGGGGCAGTTCCGCTTTCAGTGATCCTTCCCCTTGCAATAAAAGCACTCAGTTTCAGGCTTGGGTCCATTCTTTGACTTCTTCCCGGCAACTGGCTTACCGGGCGCGGCAACATCTTTGCCGTCCTTCTTGAAGTTCTTCTTACCCTTGCCCTTCTTGAACTTAGTGGTCTTATTGACCATCAACACTTGATGTTCTTTCTTGATTTCAACCTCTGCTGACTTCAGCATTGAAAATACTTCAGGAATGGTCTTCACCATCCCCTGCATATTGTAGTTCATCACAAAGCTCTTGTAGCTTGGTGGGAGCGACTGAAGGATTCTGTCAATGACCGCGTCATCCGGGAGGTTAATGTCCAACTGGGACAGGCGGTTGTGCAACCCAGACATTTTGAGTATGTGATCACTGACAGAACTATTTTCCTCCATCTTACAACTATAGAACTTGTCGGAGACGTCATATCTCTCGACCCGGGCATGAGCTTGGAAAACTAGTTTCAGCTCCTCGAACATCTCATATGCTCCGTGTTGCTCAAAACGCTTTTGGAGCCCCGGTTCTAAGCTGTAAAGCATGCGGCACTGAACGAGGGAGTAATCATCAGCGCGAGATTGCCAAGCATTCATAATGTCTTGGTTCTCTGGGACGGGTGCATCACCTAGCGGTCCTTCTAGGACATATTGTTTCCTGGCAGCTATGAGGATGATCCTCAGGTTCCGGACCCAGTCCGTATAGTTGCTGCCATCATCTTTCAGCTTGGTTTTCTCTAGGAACGCATTGAAGTTCATGTTGACATGAGCGTTGGCCATTTGATCTACAAGACATATTTGCAAAGTTTTTAGACTAAGTTCATGATAATTAAGTTCATCTAATCAAATTATTTAATGAACTCCCACTTAGATTAGACATCCCTCTAGTCATCTAAGTGTTACACGATCCGAGTCGACTAGGCCGTGTCCGATCATCACGTGAGACGGACTAGTCATCATCGGTGAACATCCCCATGTTGATCGTATCTTCCATACGACTCATGTTCGACCTTTCGGTCTCTGTGTTCCGAGGCCATGTCTATACATGCTAGGCTCGTCAAGTTAACCCTAAGTGTTCTGCATGTGTAAATCTATCTTACACCCGTTGTATGTGAACGTAAGGATCTATCACACCCGATCATCACGTGGTGCTTCGAAACGACGAACTTTAGCAACGGTGCACAGTTAGGGGGAACACTTTCTTGAAATTATTATAAGGGATCATCTTATTTACTACCGTCGTTCTAAGTAAACAAGATGCATAAAACATAATAAACATCACATGCAATTATATAGTAGTGACATGATATGGCCAATATCATATAGCTCCTTCGATCTTCATCTTCGGGGCTCCATGATCATCTTCGTCACCGGCATGACACCATGATCTCCATCATCATGATCTCCATCATTGTGTCTTCATGAAGTGTTCACGCCAACGACTACTTCTACTTCTATGGCCAACGCGTTTAGCAATAAAGTAAAGTAATTTACATGGCGTTCTTTAATGACACGCAGGTCATACAAAAAATAAAGACAACTCCTATGGCTCCTGCCGGTTGTCATACTCATCGACATGCAAGTCGTGATTCCTATTACAAGAACATGATCTCATACATCACAATATATCATTCATCATTCATCACAACTTCTGGCCATATCACATCACATGACAATTGCTGCAAAAACAAGTTAGACGTCCTCTAATTGTTGTTGCATCTTTTACGTGGCTGCAATTGGGTTCTAGCAAGAACGTTTTCTTACCTACGAATAACCACAACGTGATTTTGTCAGCTTCTATTTACCCTTCATAAGGACCCTTTTCATCGAATCCGCTCCAACTAAAATGGGAGAGACAGACACCCGCCGGCCACCTTATGCAACTAGTGCATGTCAGTCGGTGGAACCGGTCTCACGTAAGCGTACGTGTAAGGTTGGTCCGGGCTGCTTCATCCCACAATACCGCTGAAGCAAGATAAGACTAGTAGCGACAAGCAAGTTGACAAGATCTACGCCCAGAATAAAATTGTGTTCTACTCGTGCAATAGAGAACTAAGCATAGACCTAGCTCTGATACCACTGAAGGGGAATGTTGCAGAAAATTAAAATTTTTCCTACGGTTTCACCAAGATCCATCTATGAGTTCATCTAAGCAACGAGTCATGAGAGAGAGATTGTGTCTACATACCACTTGTAGATCGCGTACGGAAGCGTTCGAGGGAACGGTGATGATGGAGTCGTACTCGCCGTGATTCAGATCACCGATGACCAAGTGCTGAACGGACAACACCTCCGCGTTCAACACACGTACGGTACGAACGACGTCTCCTCCTTCTTGATCCAGCAAGGGGGAAGGAGAGGTTGAGGAAGAAGGCTCCAGCAGCAGCACGATGGCGTGATGATGGTGGAGAGGCAGTACTCCGACAGGGCTTCGCCAAGCGCTCAACGGAGGAGGAGAGGTGTTGGGGAGGGGAGGGGCTGCGCCTTGGATCAGGTGTTCAGCCCTCCCCTCGCCCCTCTATTTATAGGGGAAGGGGAAAGGGGGCCGGCCCCCTCTAGATGAGATCTAGAGGGGGGCGGCGGCCAGGGAGGGGGCTTGCCCCCAAGCAAAGGGGTGCGCCCCCTTTAGGGTTCCCCCCCCCCCAACCCTAGGCGCATGGGACCAAGGGGGGGCGCCTAGCCCTCCAGGGGCTGGTGCCCTGCCCCACGCGGCCCATGTGGCCCACCAAGAGGGGTGGCCCCTCCCGGTGGACCCCCGGTGGCCCCGGTACAATACCGATATGCCCCCAAAACTTTCCAGTGTCCGCATGACAACTTCCCATATATAAATCTTTACCTCCGGACCCTTCCGGAACTCCTCGTGACGTCCGGGATCTCATCCGGGACTCCGAACAACATTCGGTAATCACATACAAGTCTTCCTTATAACCCTAGCGTCACCGAACCTTAAGTGTGTACACCCTACGGGTTCGGGAGACACGCAGACATGACCGAGACGGCTCTCCGGTCAATAACCAACAGCGGGATCTGGATACCCATGTTGGCTCCCACATGCTCCTCGATGATGTCATCGGATGAACCACGATGTCGAGGATTCAATCAACCCCGTATACAATTCCCTTTGTCAATCGGTATTTTACTTGCCCGAGACTCGATCATCGGTATCCCAATACCTCGTTCAGTCTCGTTACCGGTAAGTCACTTTACTCGTACCGTAATGCATGATCCCGTGACCAAACATTTGGTCACTTTGAGCTCATTATGATGATGCATTACCGAGTGGGCCCAGAGATACCTCTCCGTCATACGGAGTGACAAATCCCAGTCTCGATCCGTGTCAACCCAACAGACACTTTCGGAGATACCTGTAGTGCACCTTTATAGTCACCCAGTTACGTTGTGACGTTTGGTACACCCAAAGTACTCTTACGGTATCCGGGAGTTACACGATCTCATGGTCTAAGGACGAGATACTTGACATTGAAAAAGCTCTAGCAAAACGAACTACACGATCTTGTGCTATGCTTAGGATTGGGTCTTGTCCATCACATCATTCTCCTAATGATGTGATCCCGTTGTCAATGACATCTAATGTCCATAGTCAGGAAACCATGACTATCTGTTGACCAACGAGCTAGTCAACTAGAGGCTCACTAGGGACATGTTATGGTCTATATATTCACACGTGTATTACGATTTCCGGATAATACAGTTATAGCATGAATAAAAGACAATTATCATGAACAAGGAAATATAATAATAATCCTTTTATTATTGCCTCTAGGGCATATTTCCAACACTTTTGTCATGTGCTCAGGCCAAGGAGTACTATTATTCAACATGCCTTATTAGGGCATCTCCAACGTTGACCCGGAAATCAACTCTCGCATTCGTCCGCGGATAGGGGAACCAATCCGCGGATACAAATGCAGAAGCCGGCAATCCAATGTTATCCTGTATATGTCCATCAATAAAGGGCAATTTGAAACTCAAATAAAAGTCCAATCCATAGCGTGCGCCGGATCACACGCCCGATCACAACTAAAAAGAAGCAAGTATGAGTTTTTACATGCCCGATCATAAAACAATATCAGTCCAAAAGTCCGTGCAAAAAAAATAAGATTTTTTGCCCCGCCGGACTGGCAATCCGAGCCTCCTCAACGTTCAAGGTATTGTCGCCGCCGCGTATGCGGTTGCCGTGGACTTCCTACTGAATTGGTTGGCGGCATAGTAGTATGGAGCATTGTAATGCTCCGGTCATGGCGGTGTCGGCACGGTGGGCGACACCATTGGGGCTCCGCGACCTTGGCCACGACCTCCATCACGTTCGTGACTAGCACGCCCACCATCACGGACACCATCAACACGCCCTTCGCCGACCTTTCGCATCTTGAGTGTTCCCTCGTTTGCGGCCTTCACTTTGACGCGGTGATTTTGCCTCGTCGCCGAGTTGATCTTCTGGGCGAGGGGGGTGCTCGGATCCTCCTACACCTCCACCACCTCCATCTCTGACAGCTCCTTGTCCGATTCCATGCGTCAGCCGCGGGAGCGAAGAAGAGTGGGAGAAAATGACGGGAATTTGGTGGAGAACGGCGGGATGGAAGAAGAGAGTGAGAGTTTTTGGCGTGAAAACAGTGCGAGATGTCACGAAAGCGCGGACGCCGCCTTCCTTTTAGAAGAAAAATATTAATATGAAATTTTGCACGAATCTTCACATAAGAATCTCATGAATATAGTATCGATTGAGACTTCGTTAAGTTTCAATCAACTGAGATTTAGGAATAACATTAATTAAAACAGTGTTGCTAAATCTCAGTTGACTGGGACTTTGCTTATGTCTCAGTCGACGCTATATTCATGGGATCATACATTGAGAATCGTGTAAATTTTTCTTTCCATTTTTTTTTTCTTTCTTACCTGGTACGTCACTTAAGTAAGACTTAATTATAAATGTGAGTCGCTAACACCTAGCCACCCCCTAAAAAAATTTATACGGATGACTGAGCGGGGGTTCGGGCCGGTTCGGTGGGTTCACGTGGGCGGGAGCCGCTTGGTTGCAAGTCAGAGGGGTGGGTGGATTTCGCTCGTCGTCGCGCGCCGGGTTGGGGATGTGAGTTAGGAATCGTCCGGAAGAGGACAAGATGTGCTGGGCCTGGATCGGAAGTGGAGCTCAAATCTATCTAATGCATGTCACCATTGACTTTTCTCACTCATGCGGCGCGTGATCTAGCCCGGCTCCTCCGTGGACCGGACGGATCTAGACGCGCGCTCCCCCTTTCCGTTTTCGGGAAACGATGTTGCTAGTACTACTGCACTGTTGTTGTTCCGTTTGAAACAAGAGTGTTTGGAGGGCCCTGCAAGTGGCCATGTCAACGAAGTAGCTCCGCCTTTTCCGAAAGCTGGGGCAAATGTCAACAAGCGCTGCATGCCAGCTCTGCAGGTCAGCTATGGCAGCAGCTCCCTACAACTACAACTGGGCAGATTCCCGTTCTGCAACTCTACTCCAAGGCATCCGATCCGATCCGATCCCGTCCAACTCAGCCGTTTTGGCGGACGCGCTTGTTGTAGTATTCCTTGTTCCTCTTCTGCACCTGCTGCCCGGTCCTCAATTATTTCTGAGGGTGAACTTCTCCTCCATTTCACTCTCACAGACTCACGGTCGCCAGTAAACGTTAAACTAGCGCGAGAAATTACTCCCTCCACGATAACAACAGCGGCGACGCCTACGCACGCGCGTACGTACGTGCCGCCACAAAAATACATACGCACCGGCCGGCGCAAGAGACACTTCACAGTCGACTAGTCGATTAGTGGTACTGGCTACGGAGCGGTGGCTGCGTGCCCCGGGTCAAAGGCAAACGTGCATGCGGGAACAAATTAACGAGCGATCGGCATCCATGGCGACGGCGTCCCTTCCCTTCCGCCCGATCTGTCGATCTTTTGTGTGGTGCTGCGCGCGCACGTACGTAGTACTTCCTCCGTCTTAAAATACTTGTCGAAGGAATGGATGTATCTAGATGTATTTTAATTCTAGATACATCCATTTTTATGCATTTATCGGACGACTATTTCCGGACGGAGGGAGTACGTGGTAGGAGGAGGGGCCGGAACCGGAGCGGTGAACGGCGATCGAACACATGGGTGGAGCAGCGGCGGCGCGGGCGAGGTCAGCCGGGCCGCGTATACAACGTATGGTATGTATGTACGCTGGCCCGTGGTGGTGGTCGTCCAAGGTAATCATGGCGTCCAAAAGTTGTGGCCGGCGGCGGCATCGGCTGCTTTACGTATTAATCGCCCGGACTGTTACATCCGTCGTCGTATTTAGACGGTAGACATCCATTTGTTTTACCTTTATTTACGTGGTTGGAGTATTTTTCTGAGGATCATGTATGTGTGCACACCACGGCTTGTGGTAAGTATATATGTTTTATCGGTTTTGAAATGATATTACTCACGTGAGTGATAAGTGCAGTAACGATTTTAAAGTCACCGCTATGTGTGTTCTGACTGATTTGTCAACGGGGTTTGCTGATAATTTTACAAGGTTTTTCGTCCAGCTAGTAATATGTCAGCGTCCATGTACAGTCGTATATATACAGCTTGTTTGACAAACGGGAAAGAGACTCAGGCCGCATAGTTCTTGTCAACTCGTTGACAGTTGGACGAAACTTCCGCGGAAAAACATCATGCACATGCCTCCGAGAGAGAAAAGAAACTCCACGGGAATATGTGGAGAGCCTTGAGAAAGATCTTACTAGGGCGGAATAAAACGTGCACGTAAAAATAATTAATAGCCACCGATCGCATCGCAGAGGGAAAAGGGGGGACAATCGGACAAGAACCACAATAAATTTCAGTGGTGGAGGTGGAAAAGCAGATCTGCAAAATCATGAGTGGTCGTACGTGGGACGCAAGCAGCTCCCTCCATTGCCCTGGATCACGGGGAACCGTGCAGGCCCGCAGCGCAGCAACGACGCTCGTCCGCAGGGAAAATGACGGAGGCGAGCAGCCCGGCCGGCCGGTGAGCGGAGCGTCGATCACTACCACCACCACCCAAATCTCCACGGGAAATGGTCCTGCAGTACTCTACATAGCATGACAATGAGCACAATCCAGATGAACTTGCAAGCACGCACGTGACATGAGCGTATACGGTGGCAAACTGGCACGATAGGGCGAGTAGCACATTTTTGGTCCCCAGCTATCGCCATCTTTTTTAAGAATATTTTTTGAAACCAAGTATAGATGCATATGACATGAAATCTCGGACAAATTTGGTCCCTCACCGACCCGATGGATGACCTGGCAACTGTTTTATACAGTATCCAACTGTTTTACTATACACAAGACATATAGCTGCTCGTCAACAGACAAAATGAATGTGAAAAATATGACGAACAAGCTTTTTTTTTTTGGAAAATGGTTTAAAAATCAAGATGAATAGGGAAATGCGTTGCAAGTTTGAACATAAGTTGTCCATAATCCTGTGATCTAATAATGTGGTGGTAGTACTCCATATCTTTCGGTTTGTTGGGTCTGTTTTAAAAATCTCAACAATTAAGGCGGATGGTGAAATGAGTCTCATAGAGGCTGCAAAACTAGCCAATTTTGCCAGGGGAGCAGAACTAACCAATTAACACACTTTTCTCTCAATATGTGTTTTTGCATGTGCTTTAGTATTCATTAACTGCAGCGCATGCACATGACCTTGAAATCTGAAAAGATGAAGACGAGGAACAAAAGCGGGGCCAATAAACCGGAAAAAAAAAGGATATGCTAAAATCACAAAGGAGGGAGTAGAAAATACGAAATTTGTGACTATCTGATTTCAAAACTAGTGGCTTTTTCTCTCTAAATTTTATTCCATAGCTTTTACTAACATTTTGCCACAACCCTATGATATATTTTATAATGGAGCTGGGGAGAGCCTCCCTGACTGTAAAAAAATGTATGATGTTTATTTTATAAATCTTTCAAAAAATTATACCGACATTAAACAATTTTTTTTTTCATCAGGGTTTTGTTTTGACGGGGTTGCGTCCATGTGTCCACCTTCCACACACACCCACCGGAAATTTATAAATCTACTTTTGCTGCCGAATAAGGGATCGGAACTAGATTTTCAATATCAAAAGCTTTAGTGGGAAATCGACACATACAAACACACACGTGGGAAATCGACAAATCTACTTGTGCGGCCGAATAAAGGATCAAAGGTAGATTTTCCATGGCACAAAGCTCAAGTGCATACTTTGTTACTACTACAACACTTACAAACCCACACGAGTGTCCACTGAACGCCCACGTTAGCCCACGGGGAGGGTAGATCCAGGAACTTGCTCGATCTGTGATCTTGTAACTGGATTCGGCCGGGGGTCGTACCACCTACTCCTCTTCCGGCCATGTCATATATTCATGTCGATGTTACTTGTATTGGAGCAGCCACGGGACCCGTTGCATCACCTTTCTCGTTGACCTGTAAGCACCACGCCCCTGTGTTGGCGCAAGCGGTATTGAATGTGCATGGTAGACTTGGCAGCGTCACCTCCTTTTCCGGCCGTCGCCATCGTCGTCGTTGTCCTCGTCGCAGCCCCCAACAATCAACCAACTCCTGCTGCATTATGCAACGGAAAACAAATGTGAGACACACACACACATATATAAGCTCGCCATCAGGGCAAGCTAAGCATGAAAGGCTAGTCACGATTGAGTTTCCTCTTTCTTGGCCTTTTGCTAATCTGCTGACGGGAAGTTATAATTCAGTCAATTGTGTGAGTTTTTTTTTTCAAGAAAAATATCGTTAGTGATTTCCGCCTACAGAATTAAGTAATAGCTCTACATGCATGAATCCAGCTAAGCTGGCGGTGTTGCACTAGAGCTGCTGTTGACAAAGGCATGCCGAAAGATTTTAATTTGAATTGACCTTTTTTTTAATTTTAGTTCTTATTTGATTGGAATTGACCATTAATTGCGCATGCATGTTGCCGCCAACCATGTATTAATTCATACATAAATGCAACATTTGTACAACTACTAGCTTTTTTTTAGAAACATTGGGACAAGTAGCTAGAGCTCTTGATCTTGTCGAGTCATTGATAGGGTATAAGAATTGGGAAACAGGAAAGGCACTTTGCAGTGCAACAGCTTAACCTAACATGTGCTGCTGCATCACATGCGTGAAGTACTACAGTACAGGACACGCATTATCATCGTGGCCACATATAAACAGCAGTTAACTGCCATCTCAGATGCGGTAGAAGTAGCTAGTAGCAACCAAAAGGCTAACTTACTGAACCCTAGCTAATTTAGGTGTCACGCACATGCGCTTTTTGTGCTCGTCGTCAGAGCCAACCTAGCAAATCTACCAAATCATCATGGCATGCTGCATGTACATTTCTCTAGTCGCCGTTAACAGCTTGATTATAATGAAGATCAAAGTTACTTGGAGTTACAAAGTGTAAAACACATGTAGTTTTGTTAATTCTTAGCCATCCAAAACATAGTTAAAGCTCAATCGACCAGGAGGACCTTTTGATGGGACTATGAAAACATTGCATGATTCGATATGTTTGTGAAATCTGAGAACAAAAACCACTTCTACAACTTTTAGACCGAATGGACAAATTATTACTTCGTTTCTTTTTACTCTGCATATATTAGTATTGTTGTAAGAAAGTTTGACTTAAGTCAAAACTAATATGTGGAGTAAAAAACAAAGAAAGTATACCACAGTAAACAATCTTAGATATGCATTAACGTATTTATAAAATCGGTTGAAAGTTAGTTAATTCTCAGTCGGTCGAGACAGATGGACACTCGACATAAGCAATGATACTTGATAACTCCACTATTGTAACAAATAACAAAATAAGTTGATTGCATGACAACCAATGAAACTATGCAAATATTATTACATGGTGGCAGTTTGACCCAGATAGTTTGTACATAGAATCATGCACCCGTATTAGTTTTAACCAACTGTAATAATCTAGCTAGCTTCTCTCTCTCTCTCTCTCTCTCTCTCTCTCTCTCTCTCTCTCAGACAACGACAGGATATTGGTGCATATATATAATTTATCATGACGTCGTTTTGACTCACGGACATAAGCGACATCTACATTAATCCACAAGTGCATAGTTAAGCTCGAGCTGCTCCAATGACATCTACATCTTGGCTTCCCTGTATGGTTGTATCAGAAGATTAATATTATCATCATGGTTACATATGTACATCAGTTAACTGCCACACGAGATGTGGTGGAAGTAGCTAACTAAGCAAAAGTCTAACTTACTGAACCTGAATTTAGATGTCTTGCACATGCAGCTTTGTGTTATTCGTCAGAGAGCCAACCTAGCAATCTGCCAAATCATATTGGCGTGCTGCAGATACATTTCTCTTCTCACCGCATGTCTGCATCTTAATTAGCATGACGTTATCGTTACTTATATGGTTAAAAAGTACTATGTAATTAATAACACCACTTAATTGTGTGACACATCATTGAAACCATATGCAAGCATATTGTCTTCAAATGGTTGTTTGACCCCGAAAGTAAGTAGATGCCCATAATTTCAATTAATTGAGACGACCTCACTATGTTTTAGGAAATAAGATGGGATATTGGCAAACATAAATATACCGATCTATTATAACATGGTACATTCCGGCTCACATGCAGGACACAAAAAACATCTCACTAAACCACAGGTGCATAGTTAAGCTCAAGCTGCTCCAATTAATTTTACATCTTGGCTTGCTCGTTCTAGAAGATTACTCCCTTCATTCCAATGAATAAGGCGATCATGCATTTCAAAATCCAAATTTAACCATTGATTTATTGAAAAATATATTAATTATGTGAATTACAAATTACACCGTTGATTTTTTGCGAATACAAGTTAACAGTGTAAGTTTTATCATGTATACCTTTTCAAATACATTTGTCTACTCACTGCATCTTAATTAATTAGCACGACGTTTTTAAAATAGGCTTTCACCCCGCTTTATATAAATAAAGTAACCACCATGTCCACACAAATTAGCATTATGTTAAGGTCACTTAAAGTTAAAATTGACAACACAACTTAATTGTGTGACACACTAATGAACCACTATGCAAACATACTAGTATAATATATCTTCGAATGGTAGTTTGACCCCAGCCGAGAGTGAGATGCATGCATCTGCATCTGCATGTACCCGCAGATTCAACTTTCAATTAACGAAATGATTTGGGTTTGTCTGAAAGAATATGATAGGATATTGGTGCATATAAATACACTGATTTATCAAAAATAGTGTGACCCACCAATGAAACTTTATATGCAAACATTTCCTATTACATGGTGGTAGTTTGACCCCGAATAGCGTTAGTACCTAGATGCATGCACCCGTAGAAATTTTAACCAACTGTAATAATCTACTGCCATTTTCTGAAAGACAACGACATGATATTGCTGCATATCGGTAGTTTATCATGACGTCGTTTTGACTCACATCCAAGACATAAAGGACATCTACATTAATCCACAAGTGCATAATTAAGCTCGAACTGCTCCAATGACATCTACACCCTGGCTTGTTTCAGAAGATTAATATTATCATCATGGCCACATATGAACATCAGTTAACTGCCAGACGAGATGCGGTAGAAGTAGATAAATAGGCAAAAGGCTAACTAAACGAACCTGAATTTAGATGTAGTCTTAGCACATGCGCTTTTGTGCTACTCGTGAGAGAGCCAGCCTAGCAATCTACCAAATCATCTTGGCTTGCTGCAGATACATTTCTCTACTCACCGCATCTTCGTTAGCCTGACGTTAAAGTTACTTAAAGTTAAAAAGTGCTATGTAATTAACAATGCCACTTAATTGTGTGACACACCAATGAAACCACCATGCAAACATATTGTCTTCAAATGGTTGTTTGACCCCGAGAGTAAGTAGGATGCATGCATCTGCGCATGTACCCTTAGTTTCAACTTTTGTTTTTGCGGGGTAGTTTCAACTTTCAGCTAACGGAAACAATCTCAGTTGTCTTACGGAATACGATACGATATTGGTGCATGCAAATAAACATAGTACTGATTTATCGTGACGTTGCAGGTTTTGACTCACCTCCAGCACGCAAACGACATCTGCATTAAACCATAAGTGCATAGTTAAGCTCGAGCTGCTCCAATTAATCTTACACCTTGGCTTCCCCGTTCTAGAAGATTAGAAGTACTCTAAGCAGAGTACGTAAGGGTATTAATTAAACCAATGCAATGAAATGGCAGTACTACTATAAACACAGGTCAAGGGGGTAGTGCGAGAGTGTGACGCCCCTGTTTAATTTTCGGTGGTTTTCCAAGGCAAATAATAGAAAACTGTCAAGTTGATGGCGCACTTGTCGAACTAGTCAAGGTAAAATCTGTTATAAATTAATCTCCGGCCTAGAAAAAGATGGTAAAGTCCAAGTGTGCACGCTGGTAAGCACCCACTGTGTAAGTGTTTACTAATCCTGCACTTGCATCAGCATGCCATATGCTAACATGGATTAGGTTGATCCTCACGTCGGCATGCAACTCTCTCATGTTGGAGGGATATACAATAGTGATATACGTATTATATTTGTTGGAAAGTGAAAGTCTACATAGGCATGCTCCCTACCGATCAACTCATTAACAAATAAAAATAAAAATTGCAGGGGTTTTCAAATAATTAGGTTGTAGTCAAATGCATACGAATGCAGCTGCTTAATTAAATCCTAGGTCCAGCTTAAAAAAAAATACTACTCATTTCTAGTACTGCTATGTAAAGCAAAGAAGAAAGTTTCTTGGATTATTATTACTTGCATTACTTTTGCTGATAAAACGCTCACACTTTTGGTCGTGTGTGGATCCACTGTTTGCAAACAAACCATGGAAAAATAGGGGCTTAACCAATTCTGTCGTAGTGGGAGACCAGTACTCCTAATTAGTGTGTGTTCTTAGTCAACCACTGAAATTAAGGAGGTGGACAAACACAACAAAAATTGATTAATGGCACGGCCCTATCACACGCACTCATCATCGCAATGCTACGATCGATGGGACGACCCCTTCGCTGTTGGTGACTAGGAAAGCCGCTGATTTGGTGGTACGTGTTGGACTCGTGCACTCCCACTGGAGTAGAGTGCCGGCCGGCGTGGCACGCGTAGGGCTGAAACGAATGACGACGGGACCGGTTGATTCCTAGAGGAAATAAGCGGCGCAGGATACCGAGTCCATGGTCACTGCAGGTCAAGGAGCTGAATAAGCAGACGCCAAACTGAGCAAGTCAGAACAGAGCACCTCAGCACTCCACAGAGATACGGAGTCAGCCTGAGGAAGCTTTCAAACGGCCGGCGTCTCGCTTTTGACATTGCATCATCGGGTTTGACCCGGCGTGGCGGCCGGAGGATCTACCGTGTCGTGCGACGCGTGCGTGCGTTCCTTCCAAGTCCAACGCCACCTTCGTCCTACGAGCTCCTCCGGAGTCCACGCCGCGTCGATCGCCTCCCCGGCCGTGTCACCCGCGGCTGAGCAGGCCGGTCGGTAAATATCTCGTGTAGGTTGAAGAGAGTACAGAAGAATGAAGTGAAAGAGTGATTTCATTGATAATGACTGTAGGCTTTTATATGACCTGAACAGTCGCAAGTACATGTCTGTTACAATAGTCGCGTCGCGTCGTTTAGAAAAGGCACGACGATGGTTAGAGAGACACAGCGTATGGACAAAGCCAATATTCTAACTGCTAGATAGAATATTCTAAGGAATATGCTAATTGCCTAATTAGTCTAAATCTAAAGATATTTTATTTCTAACACTCCCCCTTGGACAACGCTGTCAGTAATCTTCATTGTTTTGAGTGCTGAAAAATCTTGCATTTTCTTTTTTTTTTTGAAATAGAGAGTTGTATTAATTAAAGTAGAGAAACATAGTTCGTACAATCGTGCAAGGCCTCACTCAACACGCAAGTTGGCACAGAGCCTTGCATAACCCCACCACGCAACTCTCTACGCCCCAACTGGGCAAGACTATGAGCTAACCTATTGTCCCTTCTATCTACTTTGCAAACTTTTACTTCTCTGTTCCCTTTCATGGCTTGAAACTCCTTTACAATTGTTGCAACCTCCGATCTATCAATAGACGAGAGGATAAGCGCCTTTGTCACCGAGCTGCAATCTGTCTCGATGATTAAGCGTAGATTCGTCGCCGACATTGCCATCCTTAGTCCTTCTAGGCAAGCCATGGCTTCCGCGCAGTCCGCTCCATTGCACCGCGGTATATAATCCCAAGCTGACAAGATAATTCTTCCATCATGATCTCGAATCACAGCTCCCCAGGCTCCGCTCCTATTTTCCTCCAAAAAACTTCCATCAACATTGACCTTAGCCCATCCGAGCTCTGGCATTGTCCATCCTTTTTCCTTTGTATGATCATGTTGTTGCACTGATGGCAAGTTAACCATCGGACTTTTCCCTTTTCGATCTATCTCAGAAGTTCCCTCCGCAATCAAGCGGATGTTTGCAAGGTAGTTTTGCAGAAAACGAGCAGAGTGGGAAATTTTCGCTTTACCTTTTGCGAAGATCGCGTCATTTCTATGGTGCCAAACACGCCACCAAAATAGCATAAATTTTTGTTTCATATCTTCACTCACCTTATCTAGCAAGATTAGGACCCAATCCCTTCCAGTATATTCTACTTCCTGCTCAGGGGGCAGGTTCCATGCCTCCTTGAGTTCGTGCCACAAGGCCCTTGCAAATGTGCATCGATGTGCCATATGGAAGCCTGTTTCATCCTCGGCCCCACATACATTACAAATCGGGGTGAGGCCTGGGATGCGACGAAATCTATTAGTTTGAACCGCCAGTGACTCCGATGCTAGTCTTCATGTAAAAATACGTACTTTTTGTGGTACATTTGTCTTCCAGATATTATTCCAAATACTGCGATCTCCTTGGGTATTGTGGCTGGACCCAATCACCCCAGAACCCTTTTCGTCCATGGCTAACCGATATGCGCTACGAACACTGAAAATTCCATTTTTTCCGGGCTGCCACGCAATATAATCCTCATCATCATAATTTGGTAGTCGGATACTTAAAATATCATTTGCGTCTTCGCGTGTAAATATACGCATGATGTAGTCCTCCTTCCAAGCGTGACTCTCCTGGTCGATGAGGTCTGCTACCCACCGAGTTCGGGACCTTGTTGGGTTCATGTTTATTTTCATGTTTTCTCTCGGGATCCAATTGTCTCTCCAAATGCGGACACTATTTCCGTTGCAGATGCGCCAAATACATCCTTTTTTAAGGAGTTCCAAACCATGCATGATGCCCTGCCAACCCGGCGACGCATTATGAATAAACGCCGTGTCTAGCAGATCAGCCCCATGGTAATATTTTGCCTTAAGTACTCTCGCGCACAAGCTGTCAGGATGTGCAATCAGTCGCCAGGCTTGCCTAGCGAGAAGAGCTTGGTTAAAAACTTTAAGATCTTTGAATCCCATACCTCCTTGACTTTTATGTTTTGTAAGTTTCTCCCAACTCAACCAATGGATACGTCGGCGATCTTCATCATCTCCCCACCAAAAGTCTCTGGTCATGTGCATGAGCTCCTCACAGAGGGTTGCTGAGAACTTGAAGACACTCATTGCAAAAGTGGGAATCGCTTGGGCCACTGATTTAATTAGTGTCTCCTTAGCTCCACTGGAAGAATATTTTTCTGTCCAATCATTCATTCTTTTCCTCGCTTTATCTTTTGTGTGCTTGAATTTCCCTTTTACCATACGTCCTTCTGGAACCGGCAAACCCAGGTATTTCTCCTCAAAAGTCACCGTTACTACATTCAGGATATTTATTACGTCCTGTCCATCTTCTTGTGAGCATTTGTTTCCAAGGAGCAGGGAGCATTTAGATGGACTTATTAGCTGTCCAGTGGCTCTCTCATAGTTGTCCAGGATGTTCTTTACCTTATTAGCCTGATCGCTATTAGCTTTAAAAAATAACAGGCTGTCATCCGCGAATAAAAGGTGTGAGATACCAGGGCTTTGTCTACAAATTTTCAGCTCCTGTAATTCACCCGTTTCCACCTTACTCTGTATTAGCCGTGAGAGCCCATCAACGACAAAGAGAAAGAGATAAGGGGACATTGGATCTCCTTGTCTCAAACCACACGTAGGCGTGAAGCTTTGCAGCAGGTTCCCGTTGAAACGAACAGAGTATTTTACTGTTTTCACACAAGTCATGATCCATTGTATCCATTTTTCTGCAAAACCTAATCTTTTCATCGCCCCTTCAAGGTAATTCCAGTCAACTCGGTCATAGGCCTTTGCGAGGTCTAATTTGTATGCACAATATTTTCCTTTTGCGTCAGAACTTCTTTGAATACTATAGATACATTCAAATGCAATCAGAGCGTTGTCCGTAATCATTCGCCCTGGGATGAAGGCACTTTGCGTTGGCGCTATCAAATCATGAAGCAGTGGTCTCAATCTATTTACCAAACATTTTGAAACAATTTTGTACACTACATTGCATAGGCTGATAGGCCTATAATCTTTTAGGGAGCTCGGGTTTTCCTTCTTCGGTATTAGCACTATAACAGTATTATTTACTCCTTCCGGCATGACGCCCGAATTGAAGAACTCTTTTACTGCCTTGATCACCTCATTTTTCAGAGTACCCCAATGCCTCTGATAAAATCTCGCAGGGAACCCATCTGCGCCAGGAGCCTTCAGAGGACCTATTTGGAACAGTGCATTACTGATCTCTTCATCGGAAAATTCACTACACAACATTTCATTTAACTGCTCTGTGATTAATGGTTCAATCTTATCTAAAATAATATCAGGTTGTACTCCCTGATTGGCTGTGTATAAATTCTGAAAAAAGGATGTAGCAAGTGCCTCCATCTCCTGAATATTATCCGTCATGGTACCATCATCCTTCTCCAGCTGACTAATTTTATTTTTCTTCTTCCTCCAAGTCGCCTTGCGGTGAAAAAAATCTGTATTTCTATCACCATCACGGAGATAATCCATCCTCGATCTTTGTTTCCAGAAAAGTTCTTCCTTCTCTAGCAGACTATCTAGCTCCTTTTCTAGCTTTTTTTGAATCGCTTGTTTATTCGGATTATTGCTATGTATTATAGCTTCCAGTTCCTTCCTTGTCTTTTCTATCATCCTTGGGACCGAGCCCACTGTCTTATTACTCCATAAATGGAGTGCGTCCATCACCCCCTCCAGCTTGGATGTTACGTCTCCTAGGTTCGTTGCCTGCCTATGCATGGTCCAAGCAACCTCTACTTCATCTGCTAATGTTTTTTCTTTTTCCCAAAAAATTTCATATCTACGGCACCGGCGACCTGAGCTACTCCCCGATGATTTCTGTGTGAGACTGATTAACAGGGGTGTATGATCTGAACGCGAGGATACAAGATGTCTTACCTGACAGTTCGGAAATATGTTCGACCACGCTGGGCAAGCCACCGCACGGTCAAGTCGCACCTTGACGTTACGTCTGCCAGATTGTTTGTTATCGTAAGTCCACGGCGTGCCGGAGAAGCCGAGGTCATGAAGGTCACAATGTGATAGAATTTCTCGAAAATCCATCATTTGTCGTTCCCCTCTTTTTGTTTCAGAAAAGTGTTCATTTTGGTACAAAGCTTCATTAAAATCTCCGGCCATTAGCCAGGGAGCATCAAGCATAGGTTTTATTCTTTTTAGCAAAGTCCACATGTGGTGCCTAAGGTGTGTGCGAGGCTCACCGTAAACAAACGTGCATCTCCATTTATTATTTTTTGGCCATTCATGAACAATTACATCAATGACTCGACTCCCTATCTTAAACAACTCGACTTTGACATCCTCATGCCAGAAGAGGGCTAGACCTCCCCCCTTCCCTGGCTCATGAAAGGATACTACATGTTTAAGACCTAACCTCCAACGTAAACCTTCTACTACGAATTTATTTTGACAAGTCTCCGACAAGAACAGGAGCTTTGGTTGATGAGCATGCACGAGGCGAGTAAGTTCTTGAACTGTCCGAGGGTCGCCCAAACCTCGGCAGTTCCAACAAAGGATCGTCATGGCTCCTGACAGACGCGTTCCTCCGCGCCTGTCAGTTGACCAGCGGCCCCAAGGCTGGTTGCCTCCCTTTCAGCTTGCTTCTCACTGCCATCAGATTGCAGTCCTTCTTCTGTCGACCAAGTGCCACGGCTCCTCTTGCTGCTCTCAAAACTGAACGGAAGTTTCCACCCTCATCCAGCTGCATTGGGTCAAGGTCTTCCACGCCACGCTTGCCAAGTCCCGTCATCTTGCCTCCTACCAACAAGTCTACGTCTCCCACTCCTGGAGCATTCGCATGTACTAATGGATCACCCCCCTGAATGTTTGCATACAATAGCTTTGTGGAGTCCGTCTCGCTAGATCCTTGATGGCACTCTGCATGTGTCCTACCACCTGTATGTTTGATCACCTGTCCCTGATGTTCATGCTCAATCCTGCTATGTGCATCCGCGCACACCTCTGTTCCTATGTTCTCTCTTTTTGCTATTTCCTGACGCTGACTTAACAGTGCGGCTTTACGTGCAGCTATGCCCGCTGAGAGTGCAGCAGCGACCTGGCCAACACTTGGGTTTCTTCTTGTTGTCTGTGTGAGCGATCGTGACGGGCCACGGCGCTGTCGACCAGACTGCTTCGGGCGTCCATACCTAGTCCATGTACCTTTCTTCGCAGCTAGCTGCCCCGGAACACTACTCTGAAACTCTCCCATCTGTTTGCTCATATCTGTCTTTTCCCCGGCAATGTCCAGATTATTAACAGCATCCACTACATCCTTTACGACCTGAGCGATCAAGGGGTCAGTGGTCGTACGCTCTTCATCAGTACTGTTAGGTATGCCATCTTTCCTCCCTGATACCTTTGCTACATTCCGCGGATGGCTGCCGTTTCCTGAGTCATCCTGAGGGACACACTTCCAACCCGACGGTGATGGCGAGTTGAACTGGAGGTTGCGCTTAGCCTTGCTCTGTTCACTAGGCATATAGAAACTTCTATGCTCAAACATTTTGTATGGCGAAGTCCGCTGCTCAGTGCTGAAACGAACAATCTTCTCTTCCTCTGGAATCAGGCAAGAGCTCTGTGTGTGTCCAATAAAACCACAAAAGAAGCAAAAGTGTGGGACACGTTCATACTTTACCGGGCATCTCTTCTTCTTCCTCTCCGGATCACTGATATCTTCAATGACTATCCATTTGCGAAGTGGCTTGGAAACTATGTGTTCAATCCTGACGCGCAGAAAATCATCAAAAGCTCTCCCCTTATTGTCTGTGTGAACCATCCTCACCGCACCAAGTTTTTTCCCCACTTCTCTTCCAAATATGTCATCCATCATTGGCAATGGCAGATCAAAAATCCTCGCCCACATCGGCAGGATAACGATAGGAACCTCCGATGGCGACGTCTTTCCATCGTATGCCGTCACGAGGAGAGCGTCGTTGTCGTGAGTCCAGGGGCCTCCCCTTAGGACATGTAGGTAGTCACCCTCCTGTTCAAACTCGACAATGAACCGGTTGTTTGCAATCGGTTTCTCCCACAGACCACCATAAGGTTTCCACACCCTACGCATGGTGGTGAAAAGTGCATTGGCGCTGAAAACTTTTGTCGTGAGGAAAAAAGCCACGATGATCCACTTACTGAACTTTTTTGCAGCCTCAGCCAGATCCACACGTACAACATCCTCTTCATCTTCCAGACGGTCCAGCTGAGTCGGCACGATGTTCAGGTTATTCTTCTTCGTCATGCTACAACCTGGTGCCGCTGGCTTCATCGCCTGCTTTCTGCCATCTCCCTCCTCGATCTCCTTGCCATGGCGACGAGCCATTGGCGTAGCACTCTCCCCCATACCGCTTCCTTCCTTCCCTTCCCCTCCCATGTTCTTCCCTACACCCTGGTTCAGGTTGCCAACCATCTCTCTTGTGTGTTTTGGTGTATGGTCTTTTTGCTTGCGTGGGTACTCTGCTTCTTGCCATTGCCTTTTAAGCCTGTTTTCTTGCCGTCGGCCTTCCATGAGAAGCCATAGCCTTTCCTTCTTCTGCCCCTGATTTTCATTCCTATACGCATCAGCAGTATCTCCTTCCACCCTTCCTCTCTCTAGTCCAAGATTTCTTTCTTGTCCCGTATCCTTCCATGGCCTTTTCTCATACAGCCAGATCATCACATGGTAGGCTACCTTCGATCCCATGCTTTTTTCCGGCCGTCCCAATCCCCTTCCTGTTCGCCGTTCAACTTCCCATGCATCAGCAATGAAGTACATGGTTTCATACCTAGTATGTAGGATTGCATTCACCTTTAGGTCGTCGCCGATCGCGAGACCTTTCTTCTCCGTCACGCCAGAGGCAACCTTCCTTACCGGCATCTTCCTTCCCCTGCCATCCTCCACATCTTCCTTCTGTGATGTCCCGATCTCCCTCCCCCCTTCACAATTTCCATGTCGCCGTCCTGGAATTTTCTTCTCTACCTGCCCCGGATCTCTGGTTCCCCTTTCCAGTAGATCCCACATCCTGTCTCTCATCTCTTCTATCATCGGAAGTAGATCGCCGCCGATTGGCCTGGGGGGCCTCTTGAGGTCGCAACCTTCCTTCTTCATTTTCTTCAGAGCTTCCCGTGCACGCGCACGCATCTCCCCCACATCGAGGAAAGGCTCTTGCGAGGCCCCCTCTCTGCCCAATCCAGCGCGCCCCTCCACAGAGGAGCCGCCCCTGGTCGTCGTAGCCCAAGGCTTCGCCATCTCGGTAGTTTCGGGCCGCCGGCGGCGGCGCGGGGAAACCCTAATCAGCGATTTGGATTATCGATATTGTCGTAGGCAATGCAATGATATCATCAAGATCTAGTTCGGTTAAATTAATCTTGCATTTTCTTGATTGTCTTGATCTTGTAACTTCGAGAATCCTTGATCTTATATTGTCTATGTTTTCCAAAAAATCCTGTGAAAAATATAAGAAAAACTAATAGAATTCGAATATATACTGTCAGGATAATTAATTATATCATTCAAACCTGTATGAGAAAATCCGTTGGAAAAACTCATAAGGAAAAAAATATATTTATCATTAGGGGATGATAATAAATAAGTTTTAGTTCTAGGAGTTTTCTCCCACTGAGCTTTGCAAATTTCGTAGTCGTCTCATACCAATCCCATGAATACACTTTTGAAATGATGTTGCTGGTAAAACTTAGTGAACAAATCAGCAAGATTGTCACAAGATTTTATTTGCAAAATATTAACTTTTCCATCTTTCTGTAATTGATGATGAAAAATAGTTTTGGGGAGATATGTTTTGTGATATTACTTTTAATATATCCCATATGCATTTGGGTAACACATGCGGCATTATCTTCATAGATAATGGTAGGTAATTCTAATGATTCGATTCCACATGATGTCTGAATATGATTTATCACTCTACGAAGCCATACACATTCTCGTGAGGCTTCAAATAATGCAATTATTTCAGAGTGATTAGTGGAATTTGCTACCAATGTCTGTTTTGTTGACTTCCAAGAAATAGCAGTTCCACCATGTAAAAATACAAACCCTGTTTGTTCCACCGCAAAGGCAATGTCTGGTCTAGTAGAGTTTACAAGTTACATTAGTGCTCCTATGGCACTGAGGTATGGAAAATCAAGTCCCAATACCTCCTCGTTGCCATCCCTAGGTCTAAAAGGATCCTTATTCATATCAAGGGATCGGACGACCATAGGTGTTTTGGACGGATATGATTTATCCATGTTGAATTTTTCCAAAACTTTCTTAATATAAGAGGGCTGATAGACGAGTATTCCTGAGGGAATAAGTTCAAGTTACGGACTTGAATAATATTTGGTTTCACCCAACTTTCCGTCTTGATATGATTGCGAGCACCTTTCATATATGGTATATACTTTGAGGATGAAAATCACTAGTATATACATAGGTCATGTAGAATCCAGCGAGGGATTTTGTTAATAACTACATGTAATCAAGCAATCATTATGTGAGTAATCTTTTTAAAGAAGGAACTCTCGTAGTCGATTTTACAACACAATGTTTCGACTATTTTTAGTCATGGAGTGACTTTTGATGTTTTACACAATATATGTTGCGATTTGTTCATAAGTTCAGACTTTCAAGCCTTCAATGGAGTTATATATAGATGTTTGAATTGGGTGATCCATATGAGTATGTAATCACCGAGTCTATTAATTGCATGGATGGTTTATTTGTAACTGCCAATAATATTAATATCGAAACGTAATTCCACCTAGACCAAGAGGGTACATTACATCATAATTAATGTTAAGTCTCTGCACGAACCCTTTGCTACAAGCATCGCTTTTCACCACTTCATTGTTTTTGTTATGGAATAAAATTCATTTGCCTTCCAAAAAGGAAGATAATTATGAGGAGAATGTATTACAGTGATAAATACATCTCTTTTGTTAAGCGAGTGCTATTCTTATTTAATTGCTTCCTTCTAGTTGAACCAATATATGAATGCATTAGGCATTCTGCCATGGACTTTGGTTTGGGGCCCTAAAGATTTTAGCAATTTAAGAACAAATATATGTCGACATATGTAGTCTTATGTTATATGATTCTGTTGAATCAATAGAATTTGTGGAAATAATATTTACATCTTTTAACTCCTCGTGATTTCCTATAAGAATGGAGTCAAGGTGTTTCGATGTCCCAACAATTCAAATTGTGTGCACATTTATGTTGGGTTTGGATGATGAGCATCCGTTATGTGTTATTCAACTTGAGGTTGAACTACATTTACTAGTTGAGGATATAATTTCCTCTTTTTTTTTCGCGGATGCATATGAGAAGTCATTTCTCATGTGACCATGTTTCTCCCCCTTTAGCTCTCATTTGGGGAGAATAGTGGTTGTATGAGGTACTTCCACTTTGTATGGCACATTGCTTGCATGCATAATGTGATTTGATGACGTCTTTGTCATAAGTAAATGTATTTGGCAGATTTGCAAAGTGTTGCAAATATATATGGTTGAACTTTAGGTTCAAATTTTAAAGTACGTGAATATGAGGACTGAATGTCTATGACATTTCTAATTTCTTGGCATTATTTGTGGTACGAATCTCCCCCTAATGCCGAAATTGTCCTTATTTTAAATATAATCAGCGTAAGGGCAATAACTAATTCTCCTGATGGGAGTTTAAAATATTTATGATTGACGGATAAATAAATAGTTATACCTCACATGGATCCCAAATTTATATGAGGGCCCATGTACGATGGAGTGGTGATATCGGTATATAATCGAATTATTGCAGATGAGAAATACTTGTTTGATTTCCACGTACTTACTGCAAGGGGAAGCAATATGATATGCAGTTGCTATGATCTAGAATAGATCTGCGGCGTGTAAGACCGCATGTTTCCAACAAGATGTTGGCATATTAAAATTCTGTAGAAGTGGTCACATTATTAGTTTTATTCTTTTGATAAAGAATTTAGCTGCACCATTTTGGGTATGTACATGAGGTACTTACTAAAAATCATACATGCTCGTGAAAACATCATTCAAATGGGTTTAATCCATATGGTAGGATAATTTGCTCTTAATTTGATAATTTGAGCAATTAATTTAGGAATTCATGATTTTGTGGAGGTTAGAGACTCATATAAGATCAATTTTTAGATGTCTATTGATACCATGAATAAATGTCCCAGAAATGGTTGAGTAGTCCACATATATATTCTTGGATGTGTTC
This sequence comes from Triticum aestivum, assembly GCF_018294505.1. Classification (NCBI taxonomy): domain Eukaryota; kingdom Viridiplantae; phylum Streptophyta; class Magnoliopsida; order Poales; family Poaceae; genus Triticum; species Triticum aestivum. The sequence continues at coordinate 661,440,047 of NC_057807.1, forward strand.
AAGAAATTTAAGTGGCTACTTTCTGAATTTTAAGATGAGAGTGTCCTAAAAATCAATTTTCTCATGGCATATGTGGCGCACATAAAATCTACTTGAAATTTTTTGCAGCTTTTAATTGTGACCAACAAAATGTTCACTAATCTTTCGTATCATCCCAATTTTGGGGTGACCAAGGTGATCATGTCAAGTCTTGAACTTATCAAGACTTTGAAAAGTTATTTTATACGCAACGTAAGGTACGGGTTTGATGTATGTAAAGTATAATTTAGATGAGAATAAAGGGAATTTTTCAAGAGTTTGTTCCTCGTATCCGTTGCTTTTTGTTAAAAGCAAAAGTTCTGTCTTATCCACCTCTAATGTTTTAGATGGAAATTGTTAGATCGGATATATTTGAAATTTATAAGGGTACGAGTAGATTCAGGATACAAGAGTGCATTCTGAATTACGATAGTAGTACCCATAGGGAGTGTAAAAGTGGCTCTTCTTGAACCAATAATTGCTTTTTCTCTGTAAGAGTTTAGAAGTATGTTGTTTCCCTTAAAATTGTATTAGTGGTAGCACTATACACTAAACTTAACTCTTATTCCATCGGATTTTTCCCATAAAAGTTCTATAGATAGAAAGAGAATATTTTAGAATAAATCTTATCTTATTCATATATTCATAAAATTACATACAAGGTATTTATATTATAAAATTCAAATATAAATACATTACAATATTATGTCTGATTCACATAATATAATATACGTAGTCTGAAAGACTTTATTCTACTTATTGTTATACAGTATATAACATTTTGTAGTATTGAAATAGCTAAATGACATCAACTTATTTACGGAGATTAAGTGAGGTCTCCAAAAACATCTTGGGTGTAATCCACAAGCATGTCTTCATCGAGAATGATATCGTCCTTCGGCTTGAATACTTCAATAGTGCTTTGAGAAGGACCGGCTTGAGGGTTATCTTGAATGGCGTTGAAGTGAGCTTCAGTTTTCTTTCCATGAACTTGTTCGCATTTTTCTCCATACTTCATGTATAGATCCACAAGGTGCTTGGGAATTCGGCATTGATTAGTATGATGATTCATGCATCCACACCGTTGACAAGTTTGAGAGCTATCATTATGATCATGTTTCTTGAAATGATCTTTCCCCTTAGTTTGACCGTCGTTCATTCTCCATTTTCCCTTGAATTTTTGGAAATTCATTTTACAGTTTCCAAATTTACTAGTAGAATGAGCATTAGCATGTGCTTCAGGGATAGGCATGGCACCCGTTGGATGAGCATTGTGATTCTTCATGAGAACTTCATCATGCTTCTCGGCCTGAAGTAATGTGTATATGAGCTCAGAATACTTTGTGTATTTCTGTTGACGATATTGCTGTTGCAATATCCTCATCGAGGGATGGGAAGTGCATAAAGTTTTCTCTATTAAGTCTGCATCTGAAACTTGTTGATTGCAAAATCTTAGTTTGGAGTTAATTTTATGCACGACAGAATTATAAGCAGCAACGGACTTAAAGTCCTGAAACCTTATAAGAGACCATTCTCTTTGGGCTTCCGGCAACATTACTGCTCTTTGTTGGTCATATCTCTCCTTGAGGGAGTCCCATAAAGCTAAGGGATCCTCCTCCATCAAATATTCAGTTTTTAAATCAGGATGGAGATGGTGCCTAATGTAGTGCAATGCTGCATACTTTACCACTTGAGGTATTTTTGGAGCATTTTCGGGGGGTGCGACAATGCAAGGACCGAGGCTATGACCACTTAAGAATATTTTCATATCCATGGCCCATGATAGATAGTTACTTCCATCTATTTGTAGTTCTTGGAATTTTTTCTTATTGATGTCAGCCATGTTTCCTACATGTATGATCATGCATTTGATTAATTTTACTTGATAGTAAAATTTATTTTGGTAAACAAAAAAAATGTTCTAGAGGAACACTTATAATTTGTAAGCCATATATGTCACTAGTGTAGAACCGGCCTTTAGTGCCGGTTCGTAACGGCCTTTAGTGACAGTTCTACAACCGGCACTAAAGACTGGGGACTAAAGCCCCCCCCCCTTAGTACCGGTTCATCACGAACCGGCGCTAAAGTGCGAACACGTGGCACGAGCCAAGCCCGGGTGCGCGTAGGGCTTTAGTACCGGTTGGTAACACCAACCGGTACTAAATGTTTGGGTGTTTATTTTATTTTCCGTTACATTTTTTTTCCATTACTAAATGCTGGTATTTCACGATACTACAAATTATACACATTATGCATATATATAAATAGATTTTCTCGTACGTATAGAACCGCATATATATATATATCATCGAATGTCTCACAACCAACACCATTATTCACACATACACATGTATATACATATACAATTTCTCCTACATATGTTGCCTTGGTGCCTCCGGAGCACGATAACAAGTGGTTCATGGGGGCGGTAGCGGGTAATAGTATTCTCCTTCGGGATTTATGACCTGGTCGAGCAAAAATCCGGCTATTTCCTCTTGAAGTGCTAGTATGCGGTCCGATGGTAGGAGCTTATCCCGCACCTCTCTAAACTGTTAAGAAGGAGATCAATATGCATGTGTGTTAGTTGTGTGACTAGATATCGATAATGGTGTGAATAGTGTTCTGACAAACGTACCCAGTCATGTCTATCAGATCTGCTCCTTTCGGACGTCATCATGCGAATGTTCTCGCAAACGTAGAATGCACACAGATTATTCCCCGACGCCTGCTTCAGGGCCTTTACGAGAATGGAATTGAATCAGATAATGATTAATCAAGCATGATAATTAATTAATGATATTGAAACAAGAATTAAAGAGATGGTAGCTATCTAGTACTACTTAATTACTTACCTTTGGTCGATGCCAAAACAACTTTTGTTTCCATTCGCCTGGAGTCACCGCGATGAACTTTGCCCATGCCCTGCCCGCTAGCAAAGAAAATTAATAAAGGGGTTATTAAATAGTTCATATCAGAAAATGATGAACTAATAATAGGCCGAGATATATATAGTTAATAATGATTGAAATTACCTGTTGACTATCCCCTTCACGATGGTGAAGTCACTTTCTTCTTTAGTTAGCGAGTCCAGTAATTCAACTTTTCCTTCCTCAACTTTAATGTCTATCAAGACCCAGTGCCAACTGCATGCGCACACGTTTGCATGTCTTAAATAAGCGGGCATGTGCATAAAATTAATCAACTACCGTAAACCGTATACACTTAATTATTAACATCTAGCTAGCTAGTAAGCAAAAACAGAATTTATAGTACAAGACAGTGTGACTCACGGGAAGTTGTAAGGAAGTAGTATATCTTCATTGCTATTGAGGCGCTTCAAGAACTCTATCATGCTTTCCTCTACACCTGCTTGATAAAAGGATACTTCCATATGTCCTCATTAATGGTATTTGGGTCAATGAACCCAATGCCATAGCGTCCAGATTTTTTCATTTCATACATCTTCATCCTGCATATAATACCACAGAAAATAATATAGTGAGGATAATTACATGTAATGATTGATCAAAATTATCACTACATAATTAGCTTGAGACTTAAATTACAGAAAGAAATCACTTACAGACAATAGCAACTGACGATAGACTTGTCGAGTGCGTCTTGATTGAATAACTGATATAGTTCTGAATACTCAATGGACAGAGCTTTCTCATGGTAATAATGCTCCTTCTTGACATTCACCATGAGGGACACTCAATTGGAAATCTTGGTCATGTTCATGTACCATTGATGCAATTCATACATTCTCATTGGGAGGTCCTTGACCTTGTCTGGATGGACCAAAGGTTGGCCCCAGGCATATTTCCATTTTATTTCCGATTCTTTAAGCAGAGACATGGGCTCGATTTCGAGGAGTTGTCCAACAGAGATCTTGAGCATTTCAGCCTGCATTATATGCTCCTCCGTTATTACCACATCGCCCTGCTGGGGAACGCTAACGGTTTGCCCACAATAATATTTGGCGCGCGTACTCCTCTCATGTGTTGTTGGCACAACAAGCGGGGGGATCGCTTGCGCCGCCTGTTCTCCCAGCTAGAGAACGGTTTTCCCGCATTTTTTGCCAGCTGCTTGTTGCCTCGAGCTCGAGCTCGCTTCCTTCTTTAGCCGTTCTCGATGTAGTTTCCTGATTTGGCGCTCATAGTCCGAGTCAACAGGCTTGGGAGCTGGTTCTCTAGCCATACGAATGAAGTGGTCAATTACTTTCTCAGGCACTTTCTCCTTTGGCGGCGGTGCCGGTTTCGGTCCAAAATGGGCGTCCACTTGGGCCTGCACTATGGCTGCGTTTTGCTCCTCGGTCATGTCGTAAGGCCTCTGAGAAAGAGGAGCGAGGCTTGGACCATATTTATATCGCTTGTCTCCGCCTGTACTTCCTGAACTACCTCGACTCATACCGCTACGCACCAAAGCTGCGGCATGTCTCTTCTGCGATTGTTGAGACGATGGAGATGGCTGACGTGGAGTTGGACCAGGAGAAGTGGCCTGACGATGTGCCGGACTTGAAGCAGGAGGTGTGGCCTGACACGGTGCTGGACTTGAAACCGACGGAGGAGGTGGCGGACTTCGAGGAGGAGTCGTCTCACGCGTCCGTGGACTTGGAGGAGCGGGAGTCTGCTGACTCGGTGGCGGACTTCGAGGAGTCGGCAGACGACGCGGTGTCAGTGGACTTCGAAAGATGACGCAATCCTTTCTCCATAGGATGATACGATGTATGGCCTCTCCCAGTGTGCGCTCGTCTTCACCTCCAGGAATGTCAAGCGTTAGCCCCGAATATGGGTCCACCACTTCATCAACCATGACACGAGCATAGCCCTCTGTAATCGGGATGCAATGGTAGGTTGCTCCAGGGGTCACTGGAAAAGCAACACCGTCCGCCACCTTCATGGATATGTTCTTCATTTTGGAGTGTAGCTCACAGTTAGTGTTCTCTATGATGTCATCCATAGGGTATGTATCCAGCAGTGTGTCACCCGGGGCAGAACCAACGCTGCTTCTCGGCATGGATGGGACGGTGCTATCCAATGCTGGACGATCATCCGCTTGCTGCTGCTGCTGCTGAGACCCCCTTTCCTGGCTAAGTGAGTCGATCTGCTGCTATCGCTGCTGGAATTTGAGTGCCAGGTCCGCGTGCCTTGCTTCTAGGCCTTGAAGGAGTTCTGCGTCCTGCTTCCTCTGCTCCTCCTCCAGCTTCCTCTTCTTCTCCTCCTCCATCTTCTTTCTTGCACGGGACCTGTAGTCGTCATTCCAGTCCGAAAAGCCCTCATACCAGGGAATAACGCCCATGCCTCGTGTTCTTCCCGGGTGTTCAGGATTTCCCAGGGCGCGCGTAAGCTCGTCGTTCTCTCTGTTGGGCGTGAACACCCCCGCTCGAGCTTCTTCTATTGCGTCAATTATCTTTTGTTCGGCTCCTTATAGACTTGCCTTCTTCGAAACCAGGCCTGTCTTCTGGTCCAACGCCCCCCCATGCGCATAGAACCAAGTTCTGCACCTGGGGGGCCAGCTCCTAGTAATCGGAGTGACCCCTGCAGCCTCCATCTCTTGCTCAGACTTATCCCATTTAGGCAATCCCACCGCATAGCCACCTGGACCCAGCCTATGGAACTGCGTCTTTCTTGCGGCATTTGCCTTGTTTTTCATCGACCGTTCCTTAGATAATTCTGAATCCTTGAAGGTCACGAAATCGTCCCAGTGTGCTCTTTGCTTCTCCAGTGTTCCCTTGAAATCTGGAGTCTTCCTTTCATTAGCGAGGTAGTTGGCCCATACAATTTTCTTGTGGGTGTTGAATGCAATTGCCATCTTCTTAAGAGCAGCGGCCTTGACTTTCTCCACATCTACTTTAGTGAAATGATCTGGTAGGGTAAAATGTTCCATCAGAGATTTCACCAGGTCTTTTTTGGCTTTGTCATCGACCCAAGTAACACCTGGACGTTTAGTCTTTGGCTCTTTCCATTCTTGAATGGAGATCGGGAGTTTGTCCTTCACAAGAACTCCACACTGACGAGTCCACTTGTTTGCAACGTTCTTAGGCGTGAGGGGTTCGCCACTAAGTTTGATGGATTCGATGTGGTACTTTACACCATCCTTCAACAATCTGCCCGGGCCTCGCTTTGTCTTGCTGTCTGTAGAAGCAGATTTGCTCGATCCGGAGGGCTGAAAGAAGAAAGATCGATTCGTTCATATATTTCAATAAAAAAACATGTGATGATCACCAGGATGCATGCTTATATAAATATATACCTCGCCGGAAGTCTTTGTTATTTGAAGATCAGCATTGTCTGTGTCATCACTAACATTGTCTGTGTCATCATAATCATAGTTCATGACTTCATCAGCTCGGTCGTTGAGATCGAATATCTTTTCATCACCCTCCCCGGTATTGTTCAGATATTGGGAGCCGTCATCTTCATTCAGATCATCTAGCCTATGAGGGCTGCGTATAATGTCGAACAATTCCTCTTCTCTCTCTCTCTGCCGGTATTGTCCGCCATAGCTTCTACTTTACTAATTAATACAGAAGAAATATAAAACAATTTAGTATTCAAATTACAATGCATAGATGCAATTAATCAATAAGGAAAAACTGAATCTCGAATACATCGTCTCGAATATATAATCTCGAATACATCATCGTCTTAATATATATAATCTCGAATACATCGTCTTGAATATTATATATCGAATACATCACTGGCTAGGTACCTAATAAAGATCGAGTACTGCAGAAGAATCTAGGGCGCCACTCGCGGTTCATGGGGCGCGGGCGGTGCACACCCAAAGAGAAGGAACCATCACAGGATCATATCTGCGATCATCTGCCCATAGAACCCGCCAAGTAGTGGAGAACCTGACGTCGTCCATAGCAGCCATGTAGCGATGGACGTGCTCATCTTTCTCCCTGACACGACAACGCACCACCTCCGGCGGGGCAGGCTGCCTCTGCACCGAATGTGGCCCACGCGAACGCCACCAAAGAAGATCAGGGTCGACGACGGGACCCGAGGTCGGGTTCCTCACCAAGCAGCGCGCCCCTCCAGGTAGCACCTCCCAGTGCCAGCCCGGCGGAGCCCAGTCCCGGACATGGGTCCTCTGAAGCAGGACGTCGTCGCGAACGGTCGACGGCGAGGATGCGGGCCGGGCATATCGTCGAGAACAAATACTATATGCCCGCAAAAAGTAACATTTTTTAAATGATTGGATTATGATAACTAAAATTCTATATATATGCAAATTCTAACAATTTGACATTAATCTAATTCATCTAACTAAAACTAATTCTAAATTTTTCTGATTATATAACTAACATTTCTATAACAATTCTAATATTTATATAACTAAAAAACAGAAAACATTTATAACATTTCTATATAACTAACATTTCTAATATTTATATAACTAAAAAACAGAATAATTTCTAACATTTCTATAACTAAAAAACAGAAAAATTTATAACAAACAAACTAATAATGTGTGTGTGTGTGTGTGTGTAGTGTGTGTGTGTGTGTGGACATGGCGGCCGGGGCGAGCTCACCGGCGAGGCGACGACGGGGCGGCGACGATGGGGAGTCGGGACGGGGCGGCGACGACGGGGCGACGGGACGGGG
>NC_057807.1:661448148-661454240 GCF_018294505.1 Triticum aestivum
GGGGTCGGCGACGAGGGGCGGGGGCGGCGACGTCGACGGGGACAGCATCGATCGGGGCAGGGCGGTGCGACGGAGGGAGGAAACAGAGGGAAGAAATAGAGGGAAACTGAATTTTTTTTAGTGTTGTATATATAGGATGGACCTTTAGTACCGGTTGGAGCCACCAACCGGTACTAAAGGTCTGTTTTGGCCAGGCCAAGCGGCGGGAAGCGCACCCCCTTTAGTATCGGGTGGTGGCTCCAATCGGTACTAAAGGGGGGGGGTCTTTAGTACCGGTTGGAGCCACGACCCGGTACTAAAGGGGGTGCGCTGGCTCCAGGCGGTGCGCAAGTTTAGTCCCACCTCGCTACCCGAGGGGCTACCGCACTGGTTTATAAGCCCCAGTGCGGTAGCTCTCTCGAGCTCCTCTCCTAAGCAGGCCTACTGGGCCTACCTGTCCTCTTCTGCCCTGTGGGCCTACTGGGCCTTTACGGGCCTGCATCCTGGTCCAACTAAAGGTTGTGTTCCTAGTCGTATGCAGGCCGCTTTGGCCCAGTAGGCGGGCTTTTTTATTTTCTTAATTTTTTTCGCTTTATTTATTTTTGTTTTATTTATTTTTAGTTGTTTTTTGCTATATTTAGAGTTTCTTTGTGAATATTTTTGCTTTAGGTACAAAAATTACAAACTTTCTGTTAGTGCCGGTAGTTTTCAATTTTGAATAGTTTAAATTTGAATTATTTGAAATTTGTTTGAATCACTAGTTTGTGAATAACTTAACTTTGAAAAAAGTTTTTTCAATGATTCTTTTTTCTTATGTTTAATATTAGTGTGTTTTATCATTATATTCAATTTGGTAATGCTTAGGTTATTTAAAAAATGAAATGCCTTTGTAACATTTCAGTTTTCGTCAAAAACCCTGATACTTCGAGAAAGATTGTCCATTTTGTACACGAAGTGTATCCAATTTTTGCCGTAACCCTCTCTTCTTTTTTGCACATGCTATTTGTATGAAATTATGATACCATGCAACTTTCAACCTTTTCTGAGTTCATTTCAAATGCTTTTCAATTTCAGGGTCATTTAGCTGGAAAAAAAATCAGTAAATGCATGAAAAGAATTTGTTTGCACATAAAATTTCTTCGCGTTTCAAATGCCAAAGCACATAGTTAACTACCCTAACTATTACAGACATTCCCTCCTGGGTGTGAAACACAGAAGAAAGTGATGATAGTGAAGCCGATCACATCCCAAATCTTTGGGTGTGAAACTTTTTCTTCTCGTGTGTCCCTTTGCGCTGTAGCCATGGAAAATCTTCATCATTTAACTGGATGCTTGGGTCAATATTCACTGTGAATGGAGCAATTTCATCAAACTTTTCATAATCTTCTGACATGTCTGTCTTGTCATCCACTCCCACGATGTTTCTTTTTCCTGAAAGAACTATGTGGCGCTTTGGCTCGTCGTATGATCCATTCGCTTCCTTATCTTTTCTTTTTCTCGGCCTGGTAGACATGTCTTTCACATAAAAAACCTGCGCCACATCATTGGCTAGGATGAATGGTTCGTCTACATACGCAAGATTGTTGAGATCCACTGTTGTCATTCCGTACTGCGGGTCTTCCGTTACCCCGCCTCGTGTCATATTGACCCATTTGCACCGAAACAAAGGGACCTTCAAATCACCTGATCCATAGTTAAGTTCCCATATGTCCTCTATGTAACCATAATATGTTTCCTTTCCCGTGTTGGTTGTTGCATCAAAGCGGACACCACTGTTTTGGTTGGTGCTCTTCTTATCTTGGGCGATCGTGTAAAATGTATTCCCATTTATCTGGTACCCTTTGAAAGTCATTATATTTGAAGATGGTAACTGGGACAGCGAGTACATGTCATTTTGAATATCGCCATCATTTAGGGCACGTTTCTGCAACCAACCGGCGAAAGTCCTCGTTTGTTCGCGTGTAATCCAGTCGTCAGACTTCTCCGGGTGTTTGGACTGTAGAAAATTCTTGTGTTCCTCCATATACGGAGCCACCAAGGCGGAATTCTGTAGAACTGTGTAGTGTGCTTCAGTGAGAGAATGCCCATCCATACATATTATTTGATGCCCTCCTAGCGTGCCTTTTCCTTCCAGTCTGCCCTTATGCCGCGATTCAGGAACATCAATCGGCTTAAGATCAGGAATAAAGTCAATACAAAACTCAATGACCTCCTCATTGTGATGGCCCTTCGAGATGCTTCCTTCTAGCCTAGCACAGTTGTGAACATATTTCTTCAAGACTCCCATGAACCTTTTAAAGGGGAACATATTGTGTAGAAATACATGACCCAAAATGTTAATCTCTTCGCAAAGGTGAACTAGGACGCGCGTCATGATGTTGAAGAAGGATGGTGGGAACACCAACTCGAAACTGACAAGACATTGCACCAAATCATTCTGTAACCTTGGTATGATTTCTGGATCGATTACCTTCTGAGAGATTGCATTGAGGAATGCACATAGCTTCACAATGGCTAATCGAACGTTTTCTGGTAGAAGCCCCCTCAATGCATCCGGAAGGAGTTTCGTCATAATCACGTGGCAGTCATGAGACTTTAGGTTCTGGAATTTTTTCTCTGCCATATTTATTATTCCCTTTATATTCGACGAGAAGCCAGACGGTACCTTCATGCTGAGCAGGCATTCGAAGAAGATTTCCTTCTCTTCTTTGGTAAGAGTGTAGCTGGCCTGACCCTGATGTATGTCGTCTTTTCCGTGCATACGTTGCTGGTCCTCCCGTGCCTCTGGTGTATCTTTTGTCTTCTCATACACGCCCAAAAAGCCAAGCAGGGTCACGCAAAGATTCTTTGTCACGTGCATCACGTCGATTGCGGAGCGGACCTCTAGGTCTTTCCAATATGGCAGGTCCCAAAATATAGATTTCTTCTTCCACATGGGTGCGCGTCCGTCAGCGTCCTTCGGAACAGGTTGTCCGCCAGGACCCTTTCCAAAGATTACCTTCAAATCCTTGACCATATCATGTACATCAGCACCAGTACGGTGGCGAGGCTTCATCCGATGATCCGCCTCACCTTTGAAATGCTTGCCTTTCTTTCTTACGGGATGCCTGCTCGGAAGAAATCGACGATGTCCCAGGTACACATTCTTCTTACAACTATTCAAATATATATTGTCGGTATCATCCAAACAGTGCGTGCATCCGCGGTATCCCTTGTTTGTCTGTCCTGAAAGGTTACTGAGAGCAGGCCAATCATTGATGGTCACGAACAGCAACGCCTTTAGGTCAAATTCTTCCCGCATGTGCTCATCCCACGCACGTACACCTGTTCCATTCCACAGTTGTAAGAGTTCTTCAACTAATGGCCTTAGGTACACATCAATGTCGTTGCCGGGTTGCTTAGGGCCTTGGATGAGCACTGGCATCATAATGAATTTCCGCTTCATGCACAACCAAGGAGGAAGGTTATACAAACATAGAGTCACAGGCCACGTGCTATGGTTGCTGCTCTGCTCCCCAAAAGGATTAATGCCATCTGCACTTAGACCAAACCATACGTTCCTTGGGTCACCTGCAAACTCCTCCCAGTACTTTCTCTCGATTTTTCTCCACTGCGAACCGTCAGCGGGTACTCTCAACTTTCCGTCTTTCTTACGGTCTTCTGCGTGCCACCGCATCGCCTTCGCATGCTCTTTGTTTTGGAACAAACGTTTCAACCGTGGTATTATAGGAGCATACCACATCACCTTGGCAGGAATCTTCTTCCTGGGGCGCTCACCCTCGACATCACCAGGGTCATCGCGATTGATCTTTTAACGCAATGCACCGCATACCGGGCAAGCATTCAAATCCTCGTACTCACCGCGGTAGAGGATGCAGTCACTAGGGCATGCATGTATCTTTTGCACCTCTAACCCTAGAGGGAAGACAGCCTTCTTTGCTTCATACGTACTCTCGGGCAATTCGTTATCCTTTGGAAGCATATTCTTTATCATTACCAGCAACTTTCCAAATCCCTTGCCAGATACACCGTTCTCTGCATTCCATTGCAGCAATTCAAGTGTGGTGCCCAACTTTTTTTTGTCAGCTTCGCAATTTGGGTACAACAATTTCTTGTGATCCTCTAACATGCGCTGCAACTTCGTCCTCTCCAGATCACTTGCGCAGTTTCTCTTTGCATCGGCAATGGCCCGACCTAGATCATCAGCGGGCTCATCTGATGCCTCTTCTTCAGCTTCTTTCTGCATTGCCGGCTCAGCTTCTTCCCCCATTGTTGTATCATCGTATTCAGGGAACCCATGGCCAGGATAGCCGTCGTCGTCCTCTTCTTCTTCATTGTCTTCCATCATAACCCCTATTTCTCCGTGCTTGGTCCAAACATTATAGTTGGGCATGAAACCGAACTCAAATAGGTGGACGTGAATGGTTCTTGACGTAGAGTAACTGTGACCATTCTTACAGCCAGCACATGGACAAGGCATAAAACCATCCGCCTGCTTGTTTGCCTCAGCGGCAAGCAAAAAAGTATGCACACCATTAATGAACTCGGGAGAGCAATTTTCATCATACACCCATTGTCGGCTCATCTTCATTACACAACACCGAATAGACCAAATTAATACAAGTTCATACATAAAGTTCATATACAACACTTAATTAAATGCAACATACAAATAACTCTCTAGCTAAAGAATTTAAATGCAACAACAAATGTGATGAAGATCGCAACTAAGGTAACAATTGATCCAACAGCATAATGATACCAAGCCACACTATCAATGGCATATTTTCTAATCTTTCTAATCTTCAACCTCATTTTCTCCATCTTGATCTTGTGATCATCGACGACATCGGCAACATGCAACTCCAATTCCATCTTCTCCCCCTCAATTCTTTTCAATCTTTTTTTCAAATACTCGTTTTCTCTTTCAACTAGATTTAACCTCTCGACAATAGGGTCAGTTGGAATTTCCGGTTCACATACCTCCTAGATAAAAATATCTATGTCAACTTGATGGGCATAATTTGTCATAAACACGAAATGCAACAACTAGTTTTAAATGAGAATATACCACATCCGTATCATAACAAGGACGAGGGCCGACGGGGACGGATATCAAAACCATGGCACTATGTATAACAAACAACGTATGGGTAAGATAATTATACGAGTAACTATATATCCAAATCACACAAACATCAATTTGGTAATGTAAAACATTCATGAACAAGAGCCTCACCACAAGGTGGTGCCGGCGACGGGACGGTGCGGGCGATCGACGGTGGTTACGACGGAGATTTAGAAGGCACTAAGTAAACCACACCTACATATGCGAACTAAGTGTTATCTTTGACCTCAAATTGCATATAAATCAAATACTAGCAAATATAATTCCTCCCAAATTAATCACTATACAAAGCATTGCAAGAGCTAATCTAGCAATAAGAGTTGAAAGGACAAAGTTGCTAACCTTTGTGATCATTTGAATGGATGGGGGCCTTCAAATCTTGACAAATTTTAGGCAAAATTTGTGAGGAGCTTGAGGAAGAGAGGGGAAGAACAGAGGATGTGAGGGGAAAGGGGAAGAACAGAGTGGCTCGGCTGGACGAAGGGTTTATGTAGGTCGACCTTTAGTACCGGTTCGTGCCACGAACCGATACTAAAGGTGCTGGGGGGGCCCCAGACTGACAACACCCTGCCACCACTCTCTTTAGTACCGGTTCGTGGCACGAACCGGTACTAAAGGTTTGCCACAAACCGGTACTAATAAGAACGGCCGGCTAGCCGTTGGAACCGGCACTATTGGACACATTAGTGCCGGCTCAAAATCAAACCGGCACTAATGTGTCTCATATTAGATCCTTTTTGTACTAGTGTGTGTATATCACCGAATTTTGATATATTTGGAAGTGCACTATGGGGGCATAAAAAATGCCTCTGAGTAATAGGCAACTGTAATATACAGTAGAGATGCCATTACTGTGTGATTGCACAAATATAATTCAAGATAATCACATATTTTATTTGGCCTTTTTATCTCATATTAATGAGAGAATATTGCAAGTATAAATTATTTTTTCAAATGCAAAATAAAATTGTTGTACCAAATAACA
>NC_057807.1:661454716-661472965 GCF_018294505.1 Triticum aestivum
CACAATAGAATACATTGTCGAACTAAGCATAGTACGAACTGAAGGTGCCAGACATTAATTTAGTGGGTGTGCCTAATCATCAGACGTCTGATTTTCATTTTAGCTCAGGTCACATTTTGGTCCAATGTCTGGTTGACATGTGTACCTGTTTGTTTTCAGTTTGTTAGATGAGGAGAGAAAATTCGTCTGATTTCAGTTCTTGTTCAGGTCGAATTTCCACTTGGTTTGGTGAAGACTACTCAGCCCGTCCTGTAGGGCCCGAAATGAAAACAATTAGCCACCTCCCTCAGCCACCAACACGTGCACCACCCCCAGTCCGTTACTTCTAATGGAGTTGGCTGTCCCCCCCACCCAACCAAAAAGAAAGTATAGAACCTGTGCATGCTGCTCAATTGCATGTAAAAACTCAAGCAACATTGACTAGTATACACTTAACTAGAAAACGATATAAAAATGCAAAAATGAAGATAGATGTTACCTACATGTATGCATATCTTTAGATTGGAACGAAAAAGTTTCTTAATAAAATAATCAAAATGAATAAAAGATCCATATCCCTGCTGCACTGACCTAAAAATAAAAAGATTGACATACCTGACATGTAGCAAAAAGGGAGAAAAATATGTGAGAAGTTACTAACAAAACGTAGATTGTTGTATTTTGCTAAAATAATCAAACGGTGCACAAAGGGCACCCCCCCTCACATAAACGTAATATGTGACCGGTAGTGCTTCATAGAGATTGACACACTCCATTGCATTCAGATTGATGTCTTGGGTTAACGTTGCGGACCCGATTGCTAGTTCAGCAACACTAGGCCCTGGGGCGACAACTTGGGCACTGCCTCAGTCGGTTCAAAACGGGACAATTCTCCCATACCCCTTAGATTGTCGTGTTTGATGAAGTCCTCCCATCCATGACCGCATATGCAGGTCCTGCTTCGTCCTTTCCTAAACATCAATGAGGAATGTATACCCCTTATAACACTCGAAGAGCAACCAGTTGCGGGTTGCACGTTTGAACTCGTTCCTTGCGTTGCATGGGACAAAATGAGGATCAAGAACATAAAAAAAGAATAAGAGGAAGCGCACAAAAACAGCCCCACATGAGTCTTAAACTGAAGAAGATTTAGCATAATCTCCCCAAAAAAGTAACCATCGTCATACAGATACATTGTTTCAACAAAAAAGAAAACTGACCTAGTAGCCTAGCAAAAATTAGATATGCATTACCAACGAACGTTAGCAGAGACGCTCTAACCAAGAAATCAGGCTAATACTTGTCATTTGCTGCCAATATCATCACCAAGATAACTAAGTCAGAGTGTCAGACTACAGAAAAAAGATAGCTAAGTTACTATCGTGCTATCGGCTAGATAACTAAGTTTATATCTGAAAGACATATCTGAATTCATACACAAACTGAACAAAGAAATGAATGTTAGACTGAACATGACTACAAATTTACCTAGATCATACAAAACATAAGAAAATAATAACAAACTGAGCATCTCCAAGCAAATAAACGATTCTTAAAAAAATCTTTCCTAGCACACAGTGTGACTGAATTAGAGAGAATCTACTTGTGTGACTGAATTAGAGAATCCGCTTGTGTGTCTGCATTAGAGAAGATATTTGTTGATGTGGTAAATTAAATTTACAGAGCCATCATTTCGAAACAAGACGAATGAAGAGTCACTTGTTGCTGCACATGAGATAGAAAAATATGAGGTGCCTAAGAACAAGCAAGAAGTAGAGAGTGGAAAATAACAAAAACTAAGCAAATGGGAAGGACCTACTGAACACAATTTATGCCTTTAGGTACTGACTGCAAGATCAAGATAAGAGGCTAGGAAGAGAAGTGGAAGACATGCTAGACAAGACTGAGAAAACTAAAGAGAGATTAGATAAGAAAAAAATGAAGAATGAAACTAGGAACCTAAGAGACTAAGAAAGAGAGACTGGACAAAATGATGGGAAAATAAAGAAGAGCAAACTGATGAAACTGGGAACCAGAGAAAACGGAAAACAGAGTGAGATCCTTGGGGAGTTGGAAAAACTGAAAGAATGGTGAACTCAAAACTGATAAAACACTTATCAAATACTAAATGACTAAGACCTATCAGAAACAGAACTGATGAAGTATGAAAATCATACACATATAGACTGATGACTGATACAGAAATGAAAACATGGAGACTGATACAGAGAACTAAACCCATATACACATATAGACTGAGAATGAAATAAATTAAACAGAAATAAACTATAATAAGAAAAAATAAGACTGAAAACTGAAAATTGATACAAAGAACTAAACCTAAATGACAAAGACCAAGTGAAAAACCAAAACTGATGACTTGAGTTTAAACTGATGGACAAGAACAAACACTGACCAAATAACTGAAGACTTAACAAATAACTAAAGAGAACTAAAATGAAACACTGAGGGTACTGATCCTTAGGAATACTGATGACTAAAAATTGAAAACTGAATGAATGATTCAAACAAATACATTAAAGGTGAGAAAATTATCTACTAAAAGAACTAAAGCTGAAATAACATTAAAGCTGAGAAAATGATCTATTAAAAGAACTAAACCTGAATCTACTAAAAACTGAGGCTAATAACTGAAAGACTGAAACAAACACTTACGGTGCTGGTTCTGAGGCTGACCAAGACAAGTAACACTGCAGAAGAATGAATAAAAAGTGAACATTGAGCACTCACGGAAATGATCGATTGAATAACCTGAATAATGAAAACATGAATGACTGGGCACACAGACCCTGATCTATGAATGATAACTGGTGATCTGAATGAATAAATAACACTCAGGAGTAGCTAAGACAAAACAATGGCTGTACAAACAAACTATACTGATTCATTTCTTACCTGGCAGCCAAAACTGAAAAAGTAGTGATGGTGGTCTGAATGTGATAATGGAATAAACATCACAAATGAAAAACTAAGTAACAAATCTATCATCCGAATTTGAGTTAAGAAATTAGAAAGGCTATGAGTGAATACAAAGACTAAATACAAACACACTGACATATGAATGATAAACAATGATCTAAATTATTTACCACATCATTTTATTACTCCAGCGGCCCAACCTGCAACGCCTTCTCACCTAAGTTATCAGGATGGACAAATTGAAAAAAAAAGTAATCAGTGAAATGCTGAAATCAACATGGAGAATAACTGGACTGATAAATGAAGAATGATATGGAAACTGGAAAATGATAAATAGTAAGGCAAATTAATTATAAATTATAACTAAAGAATGAGACAATGAGGATAACTGATGCATAGTGATACTGACAACTACTAAGGCTGAAACACTGACATGCATACTTGCTGTACAAAAGCTTAATGACCGAGAAACAGGGACTTGTGTGACAAAAAAACTTGGGAAAGGTATAGGGAGATAATAAAATTATGGAAGACCTCAGACTATGGGATTCAAGGTACTGCTTGTGCCAAATTGCTGCAGATTTTCATATGTGCAGAATGTCACACAAGACTGCAAGATTCATGGACACCATGAATCAAAACAGAGCATCTAGTACATAAAATATGTATTATACTATCTTTACAAGATAGCATGACTTTCACATTAAAAAATTGAGCACATGGTAGGATTTCAGTTCCATTTAGACACAACAAAATAACAAAATGTCACATCATATAGCATTGGTGTCACCTACTCACCTTCCTTTTAATTGACTCCCGAAGACTTGCAAAACCGAACTCCAATCAACCTGAAATAACAGAAAGAAATTAGGGCTTGATTGTTGTAGATTTGCAAAACTAAACCCGAATTAACCTATAAAAATAGAGATAATTAGGATTTTAGACCTGCTTGTGTTCTAGGGTTCAAAAAGAGAGAGGGACAGACACCACAATACAGAGGAATGAGGCGCCATAGGAAGAAGGGAGAGAGAGGGGCGACATGTGAGGGACAGGGGGAGAGGGAGACGTGCATGGGAAGGGAGGGTGGGGCGCTATGGGAGGGGAGGGAGAGAAGGCGCCATGGAAGGGACGCGCATGCTAGGGGAGGGGCAGTCGTCCGGAGCTCGTTCTCAAATTTGGAGAAGATACCAGAGCCTCCACGCGACGGACCACGGGAAAACAGAGCGAATCGGGCGCGAAAAGGACCAAAGCGGATCCACCACTTCCACCACTAAGACAAAGCGGGCCCCAAAAAAACACCACACAAGCGCAGATCTTAGAACAAAATCGGACTACTGAAAAAACAACCTGAAGCCAATTTGAAAACAGACGACTGATTTTTAGTAAAACTATTAATTTAAAGCAAGTACAGATAGAGTGGCAGATCTGCAGCTTCCCAGAAATATCGGACTACTGCAAAATCGCCTAATTAAATCAGCATGTTATTTATTTAACACTAGCATGGCACGTGAGGCCTTTTGGCCCACAAGGCTGTGTCGGCAGGCCGAAATCACTATTTTAACCCTTTTAGCAAACTTTGTCACAAAGTGAACTCGACATAAAAGTATTTCACGATCTAACCTTTTTAGAAACGCCATAGCCCGCGGCGTTTCTACCCAACATACCAACGCCAAGCTAGCTAGCGCTTCTATCCAACAAAGAA
Source organism: Triticum aestivum (assembly GCF_018294505.1). Classification (NCBI taxonomy): domain Eukaryota; kingdom Viridiplantae; phylum Streptophyta; class Magnoliopsida; order Poales; family Poaceae; genus Triticum; species Triticum aestivum. Next base: position 661,459,338 of record NC_057807.1, read on the forward strand.
ACGCCGAGGTAGCTCGCGTTTCCGACCAGATGAGAAACGCCAAAGGCCTTGGCGTTTCTTAACTAGCACCCAACCCACTCGCTGCCTCGTCAGGGTCTTCCTCCTCAGCTGCCAGAGACGCCGGGCCAGAAACGCCAAGGCTAGCGGCGTTTCCGGCCTTCTTAGAAACGCCAAGGTAAGAAACTACTCGATAACCAGGGCCGCAAACAAGACTTATGTTGTTTGTTTCTTGGTCAGAAACGCCAATGCCTATGGCGTTTCTTACATAGTCCAAAACGCTAGCTACCTCGGTGTTTCTTTGTTGGACAGAAGCGCTAACTACCTCGACGTTGTTATATTGGGCAGAAACGCCGCGGGCTATGCCGTTGCTAAAAAGGGTCAGATCGTGAAATAATTTCATGTCGAATTTATTTTATGACAAAATTTGCTGAAAGAGTCATAATAGTGAAAAAGTCCGTGTCGGCACCGCTTGGACCAGCAGGTCAAAAGGGAAACGAGGAGCAGTGGATAAGGTTCAGGCCTGTACGAGCGCCACCTCCCCTTATTTTCCTATCGCCCCTTCCTGCTTCGTGCCGGCACCGTGGCCACCAGCGACTTCAGCGTTGGCTCGTCCCCTCAGAAGGGTCGTCGGGGCGCAGTTCTCCCAGGCGGTTGGTGAGGCTGAGGAGCGCCGGGGACTGGGGGCACGGCTCGAAACCATGGCGCAGGCAGTAGTATACCGGCAGAAGGTGTGCCGCGACTGCGAGTTCCGTGCTGCCGGAGTCGTGCACGGGCTCGTCGTTGAACTCGCGCTCTGGTCGTAGATGAGCCATCCGGCGCTGGGTCCGCCCAGCAGCCACTCCATAGGCCGAACGGCGGATTCAGGAGGCAGCGGCACTAGTTCGTCGGCGTCCTCGTTGAAGCTGGAGGCAGAGGCCTCATTCTTGTTCAGAGCGTCGACCATCTGGTTGGCGACGGCGTTCGGCACTGCGGAAGTTTCCGGCGCGGCAGCGGCCCTGATACTTGGTCCAGGGGCTCCAGGGTAGTTGCAGCGCTGCACCCAGCGGTTGCTGCGAAGGCGGCGGCGGCCGCGCGGCGTCGGGGTAGCCAAAGGTTTCCGCAGTGGCGGAGGCGGCGGCGGAGGCCGTCGTTTCTGTCCGGACGACCGTGACGGCGAAGGCTTAATGCCCGGCGACCGTCGGAGTTCCATCGGCGAGCAGCAGCGAGAGCAAAATTCCGGCAAGGAAAACGAGAGTGCCGGTGCTCTCTGGCCACAAACCGAGCGAAGGAACAAGCAACATCCGACAAAAAAATCATCAGTTTCTCACCTTTCTTCTCCGTTCTCTCCTGTAGCCTATTTGCTCTGGTTAGAACAGTGCTTGATAACGTGAAGAGAGTATAGAAGAATGAAGTGAAAGAGTGATTTCATTGATAATGACTGTAGGTTTTTATATGACTTGAACAGTCGCAAGTACATGTGTGTTACAATAGTCGCGTCGTTTAGAAAAGGCACGACGATGGTTAGAGAGGCACGACGTATGGACAAAGCCAATATTCTAACTGCTAGATAGAATATTCTAAGGAATATGCTAATTGCCTAATTAGTCTAAATCTAAAGATATTTTATTCCTAACATAGGTAAGGCCTTGGGTGTACTTGAGGTGCTGCAGGAGGCCTGTGGCCCGGCCGCTATCGGGTCGAGCCGGCTCATATATGTCGACGGAGGCATGTGGACGGTCGACTGGATGACAGCGATCTCTTGGTTTATCAGATTCAGATGGCACCTGTAGGATCTAGGAGTTATGGCGCAACAGTTTGGGCCTAGCTCCCAGCCGTTTCCCACGGTGGCGACCACCAGCGTGATGCTCTCCTCGTACAGTTGCCAGGATACGGTCTTTTCCCCTCCCGTTAGGGTTTTGTTCTCCTCCCGGCGGCGCCTCGGCATCGACGTGGAGATCGCGATCCCCTCCGCCTTTTCCCCACCGATCGCCGGCGTCTTTGGACGGCTGGCACACGTGGTTGGAAGGCTCGGATTAGGGAACCTCCCCGCCCGTGGAATCTGTGTTTTTCCGGGCAAGAGATCTGACGATGGGTTCGACGTCTGCGTCTGTTGCGGCGTTGAACGAGATGGAAGCTATGATGAAGGAACTGGGTTTGAAGGAGGATGATCTGGTTGACATGGTGGTAGAAGATGGTGACATCCCAGAAGAGGCAGCCCGATGGATGGCGATAGCGCGAGTGAATACGAACAAACCTTATAGCCAATACTGGTTCTATCGCAACATGCGTGTCGCTTGGGATCTAGCAAAAGAGGTAAAATTCCGGCCGCTCGAAGAAAATCTATATACCCTGCAGTTCTCCTGCCTCGGTGATTGGGAGAGAGTCATGGAGGATGGACCTTGGACTTTCAAGGGAAAGGCAGTCGTCATAGAGCCGTATGATGGAATCACCAGGCCATCGGCGATAGAACTGAACAATATCGAGATGTGGATCCAAATCCACGATCTCCCAGAGCTCTTTTTTGGTTTGATCAAGTCCATGGTAGCCACTGTAGGAGATTTCATCTTTGCTGAACCCAAGTCGCAGGACTTTGAAGGAAATTTTTTCAGGGTCAGAATCAAAGTGGATGTTACTAAACCACTAAAGAACGCTGTTTCGTTGGTGGTAAAAAGGAAGAGGGAGATCTTCAGGGTGAAGTATGAGAGACTACCCGACTGGTGCGCAGTCTGTGGCATGCTAGGGCACTTGTACAAAGAGTGCGGTGATGGGATTCACCCCCCGTCGGCATTAGTGTTCAAAAATCTCCAAGCTAGCTGGTTCAAAGGGCCAGGCCGTGGTCCGGGAGCGGAACATTCGTCAGGAGGAGGCAGAGGCCGAGGCCGTGTGGGTCGATGTACAGGGCGTGGGAGGGGCCAGCGGAACGGTTCAGAGTGGATGGACCGTGAGGAACAAAACCCTAAGCCAGATGATGAAGTGAAGAGGGATGCTGAAAACAACAAGAAGCGGGGATCAGTGCAAGTGCATATGGGAGATCCTGTGGTTCCAGACAAAGCAGCAACTGTTGATAACACCGGAAAGCAGCTTCTAGCTTTACCACCACCGACAATACCTTTGAGCCCTGATTCCAAGCAAGAACCAAAGAGAACTAAGGCCACGGTGATGATGTTTGAACAGGGAAACATGAGTTTAACAGCCAGCAACAACCCACCTAATGCGCGTTTGGCGGGCTCCCTAGAGGAGTCGTGCCGAGCGCAATGAGTTACTTATGTTGGAACTGTCGTGGGGCTGGCAAACCCGCGACAGTTCGAGAGCTTCGCGACCTAGCGAGGCAACTTGCCCCCTCAATATTATGCATTGTTGAAACTCAAATCGAGGGCTCCAGGGTGGAGAATATGGCTATAAATTTAGGTTATAATAAAAGCTTTGCTGTTAGTAGCTCCGGTAGAAGTGGGGGCCTCGGAATTTTTTGGAATGAGGAAATAAAGCTTGAGATTTTGGGGTACTCGAAGTATCACATTGATGCATTCGTGGGTGAACTTTTTGATATACAAACGCGAGTCACATTCGTTTATGGCGAGGCTCAAGTGAGCGAACGGTACAACACATGGGATACACTATGAGGTATTGTTGGGTCTTCCAATGTGCCTTGGGTGGTACTCGGTGACTTTAACGAAGTGCTTCATGGGCATGAACATGATGGAGTGGGGATGCGGAGCCAGGCTCAGATGGACGGATTTCGGGATGCACTTGACACCTGTGGCTTGTCTGATATAGGTTATACGGGTACCGATTGGACCTTCGAAAAAAGGGTGACCAGTGGCACTTTTACTAGAGTACGTCTGGACCGGGCGGTGGCGAACCCGGCATGGAGCGTTGCATTCCCATCAGCTGTCCTGGAACACAAGTTGGCCGATTCGTCCGATCACGTACCTATCCTGCTCAAGCTCCGCGACGTGCATGCATGCAACAGGGTCCCAAGCTCCTTTAAATACGAGCTCGCCTGGGAGAGGGAGGAATCCCTGGCTACAGCTGTGCGTGAGGGATGGGAGAAAGGAAACGCAGATTCGGTGCAATCATTGCACGAGAAACTTCAAACAGTGGCGGGAGACTTGAGCACCTGGGAGCGGGCGCACTTTGGCAGCATCCGACAGGAAATCTCCCGCCTAAAGCTGCAGCTACAAGAGCTTCGTCAGTTCCCCAACAGAGCTGGGCCCACGCATGCTGAAATAAAGATATGTGATAGATTGGTTGAATTATACCACAAAGAGGAGATTTTATGGCGACAAAGGGCGAGATTGGAGTGGCTTATGCAGGGTGACAAAAACACTTATTTCTTTCATTTATGTGCCAGCAGGAGGAGGAGGAAGAACCAAATAAAACAATTGCAACGCCCGGACGGCCAGGTTACAACTATCACAGAAGAGATGGAGGTCATGACCACTTCTTTTTATAAGAACCTCTATACTTCGGAGGGAGTGCAAAATATGGATCAAGTCCTTGACACGGTTCCCACCAAAGTGATGCAAACTATGAACAAATCCCTCAATGCCCCGTACAATGCTGAAGGGGTTAAAAGAGCTCTATTCCAGATGTTTCCAATCAAGGCCCCTGGCCCCGACGACTTTCCGGCACATTTTTTTCAGCGGCACTGGGACCTATGTGGTAATGATGTGACAAAGGTTGTCATCAAAATCGTGGAGGGTACAGAATCTGCGGAGAGCATAAATGAAACTGTTTTGGTCCTAATCCCTAAGGTAAAAAACCCAACACTGTTAACACAATTTCGTCCTATAAGTTTGTGCAATGTCTTATACAAGATAGCATCAAAGGTGATCTCTAACCGTCTGAAGCTAGTGTTACCTGACATCATCTCTGAGGAGCAGTCTGCCTTTGTACCTAGAAGGCTGATCACGGATAATATTATAGCTGCATACGAGTGTTTGCACTTCATGAAGAGAAACAAGGCAAAGAAACATCAGTCATGTGCGCTCAAACTAGATATGATGAAAGCTTATGATAGAGTAGAATGGGCCTATCTTAGGTCCATTATGCTCAAGCTTGGTTTTTCTGAAAGGTGGTTAGATATTGTCATGGGCCTGGTCAGCACAGTCTCCTTTTCAGTTATGTTCAATGGCAAAAAATTATAGGAATTTAAACCATCATGAGGAATCAGACAAGGGGACCCGATATCTCCATACTTGTTCTTGATAGCAGCAGAGGGCCTTTCGTGCCTCTTAAAATCAAAAGATGAGTGTCGGTGTCAAAACCGGCGGATCTCGGGTAGGGGGTCCCGAACTGTGCGTCTAGGCGGATGGTAACAGGAGACAAGGGACACGTTGTTTTTACCCAGGTTCGGGCCCTCTCGATGGAGGTAAAACCCTACTCCTACTTGATTAATATTGATGATATGGGTAGTACAAGAGTAGATCTACCACGAGATCAAAAAGGCTAAACCCTAGAAGCCAGCCTATGGTATGATTGTTGTTCGTCCTACGGACTAAAACCCTCCGATTTATATAGACACGGATAGGGTTAGGGTTACACAGAGTCGGTTACAATGGTAGGATATCTACATATCCGTATTGCCAAGCTTGCCGTCCACGCCAAGGAAAGTCCCATCCGGACACGGGACGAAGTCTTCAATCTTGTATCTTCATAGTCCAGGAGTCCGGCCAACGGTGATAGTTCGGCTATCCGGACACCCCTAATCCAGGACTCCCTCAGTAGCCCCCGAACCAGGCTTCAATGGCGATGAGTCCGGTGCGTAGATTGTCTTCGGCATTGCGGGGCGGGTTCTTCTCCAAATTCCATATACTTGTCGAATAGTGTCCAGTTTCTGATAAATGTTGCGCTCCTTGGCTTCTATGCCCAATAATGGCCATCTTCCACATGTTGAATGAATGCGAAAATCTAGGGTATTTTTACACTTATCCCCCTAGCTGCGCAAATGAGCCGTCTATAAAAGGGACGAGGATCTAGATCCGAGTCACACCATCCTCCCTCCGCGAGCTTTCATCGGAGTGCCTCTGACAAAAATCCATTCCATCATGGACAGTCGACGCGGCTCCTCCTCTTGCGTTCCCAGCCCTCAGCCTGGAAATTGGGAGATGCTCAGTCCCGCATAGCGAGCTAGTGACACTCCAGACCAAGGGATTTCTTCCCCCGGCCTTCATGGTTCCGGTTCGAGCCGGACTTGCCACCTATAAGGGCGGAAAGCAAGCGGAGAGTGTCCCCGATCCCTCCAGAGGAGAGCGGGTATGCTTTATCTCTTATCTAGTAAGAGGACTCGGATTTCCAATTCATCCATTTCTCCGGGGGCTCTTGGAGTTCTATGGCCTCCAGTTGCACCACCCTACGTCTGCCTCCATTTTGCACATCGCGGGCTTCGTGGCCCTTTGCAAACTGTTCTTGGGCGTCAAGGCTCATTTTGCGTTGTGGAAGAGATTATTCTGCCTTGTACCCCGTTCTCATGAGGGGTCAATATATCAAGTGGGCAGAGCCGAGCTGTGGCGCATCGCCGGGACTGGATATCTATCCGGAACCCCGAAGAAGGCGTCCGAAGACTGGCCTTCGGAATGGTTTTATATAGAAGACGTCCCACTACCGGATCCTGTTCGGATCGATCTCCCGGAGTTCAGCAATGCTCCTTTGAAGAAACGCCTGAGTTGGCGCCCGCGGAGCCCCCAGAGGGAAGGCGATAGGGACGTCCTTTACCTGATGATCCGAATAAGATTGTTAGCTCATTCTGGATTGACCATGATTGGCGTCATGGCCACATGTATTATGCAGGGGGTGCAGCCGCTCCAGTATAGGGGCCACCCCATGTGGGATTTCAACGGGGAGGACGATGCCACCCGTCACGACCGTAAGGGGCCGGGATCGGTCACCGATCTGGTGAAGATCTTGTCCGCGCTGTACAAGGGAGAAGAGGAGGATTTTCTCCGCGTCAGCCCATTGAACGGATTTTCTATGAACAATCCTCGAAGTTGGGTAAGCGGACATTTCTTTTTTGCACATCCGATCCGTATTCCCATGGTTAGGTATCTCATTTTGTGATTTTGATGCAGGAACTGCGCCAGGTCGTAAAAGACATAAACAACCCGCCTCCACAACCCGAGGATCCGGAACGGCTCCTCGATCCGGCCTCCCAAGAGGATCCGGACATATTGGTGGAGCTGATTGATGGGGTATTTCACCAACTGAGCATCGATAATGCCTTGGTTGCCATTACGGCCGATTACCCTGGAATACTTCCAGCCTCACAGGTAACTAAGACCGAGGTCCCAATACTCTGATAATGACCCATCCATGCTTATTTTTTACCACCGTATACCAATGGTGTTTCGCAGGGGGTGCCTTCGAGGCAGGAGGCCGAGCCCGCGGTGGCTAGCCAACAAGGGGCAGCACGACCATGCAGGCTGAAAAGAAGTGCGGTCCGGATTGAAACGCCGCCGCAACAGTAAGGCGTGTCACCATATTCCCGGGATTGATTCCGGGAAGGTATATTAACGCTGGTGCTTCTTTCAGAAAAAAGAGCGCTCGCCGGACTGTGTCCGAAGAGATGGCCAATCGAGCCTCTGCTAGCCAGGCTCCAACGCCGGGTCCAGAAGCGGAGGTAAACACGAGGCATGCGTCGGATGCTCCTCCGACAGAGGATGCCGACAGATTGTCCGCCACCAACTCCGAGGTGGAGAGTGCCATGAATCACAGGCGCCGCCGACAGTTCTTCGTGACGCATGTTTCTCCCAAGAGGCATTGAATGCCTTCAATTCGGGAGATGCGCACCTCCGTGCCGCTCAAGATGGTCTAGCCAGAGCCACGGAGCAGTATGTAAAGGACATACGGGTGAGGAAATTTGACAGTTATATATGCCAGTAGCCCCCGAGACTTAAAATAGTTAGAAGAACTGATTTAAGGATCATTTGTTATGCAGGATCTTACGGAAAAGAATACCCAACTGTCCCAGGAGCTTGAAGAGTGTAAGGCCCAGCTTGAGGCCGCACTAGCCGCCACAGGGGGAGCCACAGAGACCCCCTCCGGTAATATATACTTCGAAAGATAAGTAGTTTGTGAAGTGCGGCGTGTGTATAAGTCTGACAATAATATTGCAGATGGCGCCAGACTAGATCCGGACAAGCAACAGCTCCTGCGCCGGTTAAAGGCCGGCGAGAATGTGCTTACAAGGGTGAGGCAATAGAAAGATAATCTCCAAGATGCCAACACCCAGCTGGGTGAGGAACTAAAGGATGTTCGAGCCCAGCTGTCTGACTCCGTTAAGGAGAATCGGCGGCTTCGTCGCGACATTTATAGTAAGTGCTTGAGCGAACTTTTGAAAAAAAGTTCGGCGAGGAATTCGACTAACAGAAATATGTCTGTAGGTATGCTCACAGGTCGTCCTGCAGAGGAAATGCCCGGTTCAATGGGTGACCTACTTCCCGAGCTGCTGCAACTGCACGAACGAGTTCGGCAGGTGATGAGAGGCGTCGCCCAGGCCTTGTGGCCATCTATTTCCCTGCCCGAAGGCCTTGGAGAGCTTGCAGAGAAGCTTCAGGGAGCACGGCGGTGCTTCCGATTATGGAAGATATCGGCCTATCGTCAAGGCGCCAGGGAGGCCTGGGCCATGGTGAAGACGCGGTACACGAAGGCGGACCCATACCACATGGCCGAGGTCGGACCTGTGGGGCCCAATGGGAAGGAGATCCCCGTGAGCTTAGTGTACGGCCAAGTAGAGTTGGCCGCAAAGTATTCCCAGCAGGACTGTAAACTAGACAGCCTATTAGATGGTATTGAGGAGGAAGAGAATCAGTCAATTTGACTATGTAATTTAAAATGACATGTAAAATGCCTTCTAGCCGGATTGTAGATCGTTTGTCGTAGCGGACCTTTTCGCTTCAACCTCGGGACCCAACAGTCCGGAGTGTGTCCGAATACCCTCGCGGTTATGTAAGAACCGGGGCATGCGTGGAGACCAGGCATAGGGGTCATGAGTGCTTTATCAAACAAGTGCCCAACTAGTTATGTTATATTACATGGTTAGTAAGAAACATCTTCTAGGGAGAATAGTTCCGTTAGGGGTTCCTTTCCCTAGGAGGCATGCCCTAAAGTGCATGTCCGGACTGCGAAAAAAGCAGAAAAACATCTGGGGGCAGATAAATGAATAAGTAAGAAATCGTCTTTTAGTTCACCGACCAAATATTCCCTTAAGAACGCTAGCTTTCGGCTTCACCCAGTCTGAGGTACACGTCCGGCCGACCCGGCGGTAACAATCGCAGAGGTGCTCCCTTTACCACCTCGCCGAACAATCGGGAATGTAGGGGTAAGCACAGGAGCCAGGCAACCAAGCTTGGCCAAAACTTAAGTCATATCGATGCATATAATGGTGAATAAAAGGTAAATGCGGAAGTGTGACACATGTGTTGGGCATAAAGCCCGTATGAATAAGCTTCTGTTAAAGAAGCCCCTAGGTATAGTGAGCGCGGATAACGCGTCAAGTGTGTGCGAACAGTGCGCAAACGAGCCTCCAACGGCTTCAGAAAAAGGAGGGAGAAGGAGAGAAATAAAAGGCAGTTAAAGTATAAAATATAGACGGAGGAAGGAGACGAACTCAGAGTCCGGCGCTAGGCGTAGAATCTTCAGAGACGGGCTGCGTTCCATGGGTTCGGCTCAACTCGGTTATCCGATGCATTCCGCAGATGGTATGCTCCGCCGGTCAGGACTTGGTCGATGATGAAGGGACCCTCCCATTTGGGCTTGAGTTTGTCCTTTTTCTTGTCCGGCAGGTGTAGAACTAATTCGCCAACATTGTAAGCTTTGGCCCGTACTTCTCTGCTTTGGTATCTTCGAGCCTGCTATTGATAGAATGCGGAACGAGCTTTTGCCACGTCGCGCTCCTCCTCCAAGGCATCCAAATTATCCTGCCGATCGAGCTCGGCTTCTCTTTCTTCGTGCATGCGCACGCGAGGTGAGTCATGAATTATGTCGCAGGGTAAAACTGCCTCTGCGTCGTACACCATAAAGAATGGTGTGAATCCGGTAGTGCGATTCGGCATGGTCCGCAGCCCCCAGAGTACGGAGTCGAGCTCCTCTACCCAGTGCGTATTAGATTCCTTGAGGGACCGCACTAGTCTGGGTTTAATGCCGCTCATGATTAGACCAATTGCTCGCTCGACTTGACCGTTAGTTTGAGGGTGATAGACTGAAGCATAGTCGAGCTTGATGCCCATGTTTTTGCACCAGAGTTTGACCTCGTCGGCCGTGAAGTTCGTGCCATTATCAGTGATGATGCTATGGGGGACGCCGTAACGGTGTACTACCCCTGATATGAAGTCTATCACCGGTCCGGATTCGGTTGTCTTAACAGGCTTTGCCTCTATCCATTTGGTGAATTTATCCACCATAAACAATAGGTATTTTTGCTTGTGGGTTCCTACTTTAAGGGGTCCAACCATATCAAGCCCCCAGACCGCAAATGGCCAGGTGATGGGTATAGTTTTGAGGGCGGTAGGTGGCATGTGGCTTTGATTAGCAAAGAGCTGGCATCCAACGCATCGTTGGACCAAGTCCTGAGCATCCGCCCGGGCCGTCGGCCAATAAAATCCTGTACGGAAGGCCTTGCCTACAAGAGCCCGGGCTGCGGCGTGGTGCCCGCCGAGTCCGGCATGAATTTCAGCTAGAAGATTCCGCCCTTCCTCTTCGGAGATACACCTTTGAAGGACTCCGGTTGTGCTTTTCTTATAAAGCTCTCCCTCATGGACCTTATAGGCTTTAGATCGCCGCACTATGCAGCGGGCCTCGATTTGGTCCTCGAGAAGTTCCTACCTAGTTAGGTAGGCTAGGAATGGTTCTGTCCACGGGGCAATGATTGCCATTATTGTGTGGGCTGACGGTGTTATTTCGTTGGCAGAACTACCAACTATGTCAGAATGTTCGGTGTGGGGTAGTGTGGTTGGGTCCGGGATGTTATTTCCGGACTCTCCCTCCCATAATACGGATGGCTTGAAAAGCCTCTCTAGGAAGATATTGGGAGGGACGGCATCGCGCTTTGCGCCAATGCGTGCCAACACGTCTGCTGCCTGGTTGTTCTCCCGGCCTATATGGTGAAATTCGAGCCCCTCAAACCGAGCTGACATTTTTAGGACGGCGTTGCGATAAGCTGCCATTTTCGGATCCTTGGCATCAAAGTCTCCATTTATTTGGGATATCGCGAGATTTGAATCCCCGCGGACCTCTAGGCGCTGAATGCCCATGGAGACTGCCATCCGGAGACCATGTAGAAGGGCCTCGTATTCATCTGCATTGTTGGAGTCCGTGTACATTATCTGAAGTACGTATTGGACTGTATCTCCAGTTGGGGACGTCAGAACGACGCCAGCCCCCAGGCCAACCAACATTTTGGAGCCGTCGAAGTGCATGATCCAGTTGGAATATGCGCCGTACTCTTTAGGGAGTTCGGCTTCAGTCCATTCGGCGATGAAGTCGGCCAAAACTTGTGACTTAATAGCTCGCAGTGGTTTGTAGGTTATGTCGAATGGGAGGAGCTCGATGGCCCATTTGGCAATCTGGCCCGTTGCGTCGCGGTTGTTTATAATGTCATTAAGAGGTACTTCGGAGGCTACTGTTATCGAACACTCTTGTAGCGACTCGACCTCATACGGTCAAGTCCCTGTGTTTCCGTGTCATCCCTGGATCAGTAATGCTGACACACACAGTACTCGAAGGATTTATAACAGAGTAGCAATCACACACTTATTACATCGAATGTCTCAAAAGAGAACTCATTACAATAATATGGCTTAAGGCCATCTAATGCGATAACAGCGGAAGGCTTGGAAGATAAAGTGAGTCCATCAACTCCAACGGCATAGCTGAGCTGCACGGCAACGACCTATCGAACCTTACTCCTCGTCTAAAAAGTCTGCAACATAATACGTTGCAGCCCGAGAACGGGTCAGCACATGGAATATGCTGGCAATGTAACACAATAGAGCAATAACAGAATAATGCTACCACTACATGCATATTTGGCTGGTGGAAAGCTCTACGGTTACAGTTTTTGCGGAAAGCCAATTTTTCCCTACAACAAAGGAATAAATTTTAATTTAACTATCATGGTGGTTGAAACATCATTGAGAAGGTATAACCCAAACTCAATCCCAATTAAAGTAGTTAACAACCCAGCAATATTAATTTTAGAGTGATGAGATACATGTGAATGCTCAATTACTAGATACTCAGATTTGTCCATAACCGGGGAAACGGCTAACCATGATTAGATTGTACACTCTGTAGAGGTTTGCGCACTTTTCCCCACAAGACTCGATCGCCTCCGTTGATTTCTCGCACTGCATGGTGTTTGAGAAACGGATGACCGAGACACAGTCTTTCAGAAACATTAACTCTTTACTCCGGGTAGACCATACCAAACCTACAAACCCACTACCTGCTGATCTACCTCTTCAAGAGCTTCACGTAACTTACTCAACTATGCTAGAGCCCATAATAGCTTGTGGCTGCACACGGAAGTTTCTAGCATGAATAATCTCAGTTCCCTTTGAGCCTGGGTGGCGGTCCATAGGAAGATCACACGGGTACCCCGGGATTTCCAAAACAAAACAGACAACACTGGGTTCCCCAGGTGCCTCAATCCACCCAGATGTGTATTAAAGTTGCCACCTTAAGTTAACCATTAATTAACAATCTCACATCTGTCATGGATATCTCTCAAACCCAACCACGTCTACGAGCATAGCATAGCAATATAAGCAACACGTAGAAGTAATTCCCAAGGGTTTGATAATAACAGGGCAATAGGTTCTACCTCAACTACTACTTCCCAACCCACAAGTTAATGACATCCTAATCATGCAATGTGTGAGGGTTGAATCTAATGCATAAAAACTGGGTACGAAAAGAGTATGATCAAAGTGTTACTTGCCTTGCTGACGATCCGGGAATCCTATAGACTCGTAGTAACACGCTTCGCACTCCGGGAATTCTATCGCAAGCAAACAATACATACATAAGTAAACAAGCAAAGATTCACAAACGAAACTTCAACTGAAAGAGGTTGACCGGAGAGCTCAACTTAAGAACTCCAGTTCGCAAAAAGAATCAAACCAAACCGAGCAACAAAACTCAAACGGCGAAAGAAATAAGATTCGTTTACTAATCTGAACTAGGGTCAAATTTTATAGAGTCAAAAACTTGTTTGAGTTGGCTATTCGGAAAGAGGGTTTCGAGATGAAACTCCAGGCGCTTGAATCGCCTGATTCCGATAAACGAGCGAAACGTTAAGCTAGAACGAAAATCGGATCAGAAATCGCGATCAGGAAAAATCGCGGAATAAATCCGATAAAAAGAAAAACGACGAACGGCTAAACGAACGAATGTTCGTTAGCAGAAACTAAACGACGAACACGTTCGTTAGAACGAACGAACGAGCGAACGCTCGCTAAGTAAATAAACCGAAAAAATAGAACCGATCTATATAAAAAAAATGAACTAGGGTTTTTTTTAAAACCGAAGGGTTTTTTTTTCAAAAAAAACCGGGCGGCGGGTGGCGGCTACCTCCGGCGAGGCGGGGCGACTCCGGCGGGCGGGCGAGGGGTGGCAGGGTCGGCGAGGGGCGGCGGCGGCTCGGCGACGGCGGC
>NC_057807.1:661472975-661481043 GCF_018294505.1 Triticum aestivum
CGCGCGCAGGAGGCGGCGGCGGCGGGCGGCTGGGTCGGCCTGCTCGGTTGGGCCTTTGGCCTAGTCGGGCGCGGTCTTTTTTTTAAATGTTCCGCCAAAACTTAGAAAAATCCTAGAAAAATAAATAAAAATCTAAAAATTCCAAAACAAGCTTTCTCCGTCTAAATGGAATATTTAGAACAGGATGAACTTTTCTTGGCCCCTAAAATGCAATTTTTAAAACATGCAAATTTCTAGGGCGAATAAAATTCCAAAATAAATCAAATAAAAACCAAATAATGATTTTAACATTTTTCCTCCGATATTTCCATTATTTTGGAGAAGTCATATTATCTTCCCTCATTTATTTATTTTAAAATGAAATATTTTCCGGAGAGAAAAATAATTAAAACCAAAAATCCTCGTCTTCACTACTTGATAAAAATCAAATATGAAAATCAAAAAATCCCCAACTCTCCCCGAGGGTCCTTGAGTTGCTTAGGATTTCGAGGATTGCAAACGGAAATGCAATGAAATATGGTATGCATGGATGACCTATGTATAACATGCCAAATTGGAAATTTGGGATGTTACAAACCTACCCCCCTTAAGATGAATCTCGCCCTCGAATTCGGGTTGGCTAGAAAATAGGTGCGGATGGTCCTTGCGAATATCCTCTTCTTGCTCCCAGGTGGCTTCCTCCTCGGTATGGTGGCTCCACTGAACTTTGCAAAACTTGATAACCTTGCTGCGAGTGACTCGACTGTTGAAATCAAGAATCTTTATTGGCTTCTCCTCATAAGTCAGATTACTATCCAGCTGAATCGCCTCCAAGGGCACTGTATCATTTAACGGCATATCGGCCATCTCAGCATGGCACTTCTTCAGCTGTGATACGTGAAACACATCGTGAACTCCTGACAATCCTTCAGGTAACTCCAGCTTGTAGGCAACTTCTCCCATCCGTTCCAAAACACGATATGGTCCTACAAACCTTGGGGCTAACTTTCCCTTTACTCCAAAACGTTTCACTCCCCTCAAGGGTGATACTCGCAGATAGGCTCTGTCTCCAATTTCATAGGTTACTTCCTTGCATTTTGAATCTGTGTAACTCTTCTGTCTAGACTGAGCAATCTTTAGTCTGTCTCTGATCAGTTTAACCTTATCCTCTGATTCCTTGATCAAATCTGGTCCAAACAACTAACGGTCTCCAACCTCATCCCACATTAATGGTGTTCTACATCTGCATCCATACAGAGCTTCGTACGGTGGCATCTTCAAACTGGCCTGGTAGCTATTGTTGTATGAGAACTCTGCGTACGACAAATTGTCATCCCAACTAGATCCATAATCTAGCGCACAGGCTCTCAACATGTCCTCCGGAATCTGATTGACTCTCTCTGTCTGTCCATCCGTCTGAGGGTGGAATGCGGTACTGAACTCCAATCTAGTACCCAAAGTCTGGTGTAGCTGATGCCAAAACTTTGAAGTAAACTGCGTTCCTCTATCTGATACGATGCTCCTCGGAACTCCATGCAAACATACGATCCTGGTCATATATATCTTGGCCAACTTTGCACTTGTATATGTTGTTTTTACTGGGATAAAATGAGCTACTTTGGTCAAATGATCCACAACTACCCATATTGAATCATATCCTGCCTTGGTTCTGGGTAATCCGGTAATAAAGTCCATGCCAAGTTTGTCCCACTTCCATTCGGGTATTGGCATAGGCTGTAACAGTCCTGCTGGCTTCTGATGCTCTGCCTTCACTCTCTGACATACATCACATACGGCTACATACTCGGCAATATCCTTCTTCATACCAGTCCACCAGAAACATTCCTTCAAGTCCAAATACATCTTGCTGTTTCCAGGGTGAATCAAGTATGGTGAGTCATGGGCCTCCTGAAGTATTAACTTCCTGATCTCCGAATTGTTGGGCACACAAATCCGGTCCTCAAACCACAAGGTATCGTGCTCATCCTCGCGAAAACCTTTGGCTTTTCCTTCGCCCATCTTCTCTCTTATCTCAGCAATCTCTTTGTCCTCCTTCTGAGCTTCTCGAATCTTGTTCAACAACGTCGACTGAACCTCCATTGTTGCAAGAAAACCTCTTGGAACAATCTCCAATCAAAGTTCCATGATCTCTGCAGCTAACTCCTTTGGCAATCCTTTGCTTTCAAGGATATTAGCATAACTCTTCTGGCTCAAGGCGTCTGCTACGACGTTGGCCTTTCCTGGATGATAGTGTAGCTTCATGTCTTAATCCTTTATAAGTTCCAACCATCTCCTCTCTCTGAGGTTTAACTCCTTCTGTGTGAAAATGTACTTCAAACTCTTATGATCCGTGTACACATCACAACAGTTTCCAATAAGATAATGTCTCCAGGTCTTCAATGCATGTACTACGGCTGCTAACGCCAAGTCATGCGTGGCATAGTTCAACTCATGTGGCTTCAGTTGTCGTGAGGCATACGAAACAACTTTTCCGTCCTGCATAAGAACACATCCAAGTCCCAAGCGAGAGGCGTCACAATACACTTGAAACTCCTTATGTATATCTGGCAATGTCAGCACTGGGGCTGTAGTCAACCGTTTCTTCAACTCCTGAAAGCTTGTCTCGCAATCCTCTGTCCATTTGAACTTAGTATCCTTCTTTAGCAATTCAGTCATTGGTTTAGCAATCTTGGAGAAATTCTCAATGAATCTCCGATAATATCCTGCCAGTCCAAGGAAACTGCGGATCTTGCCAACTGAAGTGGGTGCCAACCAATCAGTGACTGACCGAACCTTACTAGGATCTACTGCTATACCCTCTCCTGATATAACATGCCCAAGAAATCCAACTTCCTTCAACCAAAACTCGCACTTGCTGAATTTGGCGTATAACTGATGTTCCCTAAGTTTCTCGAGAACCAAACGCAAGTGTTCCGCGTGCTCCTCTTCGTTCTTCGAGTATACCATAATATCATCAATAAACACCACAACAAACTTGTCCAAATACTCCATGAACACCTTGTTCATCATACTCATGAAATAGGCAGGGGCGTTAGTCAGTCCAAATGACATGACCATATACTCATATAATCCATACCGTGTGGTAAAAGCTGTCTTTGGTATATCCTTCTCTCGGGTCTTCAACTAATGGTATCCTGATCGTAGATCAATCTTAGAAAACACCTTAGCTCCTTGCAACTGATCAAACAGATCATTAATCATTGGTAAGGGATACTTGTTCTTTATCGTTACTTCATTCAGAGCTCGATAATCAACAACCATCCTCAGGGATTTATCCTTCTTCTCCACCAAAAGTACTGGGGCTCCCCAAGGTGATGAACTTCTACGAATGTAACCTTTCTCCAATAACTCCTTGATCTGCTTCTTAATTTCCTCCAGATCATTTGCGGGCATCCGATAGGGTCTCTTGGATATTGGCCCTGTTCCTGGCAATAACTCTATCAGAAATTCGATGTCTCGATTCGGTGGCATGCCTGGTAACTCCTCTGGGAAAACATCCGGATAATCCTTTACTACAGGTACTTCCTCCTGTACAACTCCCTTGAGGGCATTCACTTGGCTCCTCCTAGGCACATGCCTAGATACATACTTAATCCTTTTTCCCTCTGGGGTGGTAAGATAAATCGACTTGCTAGCACAGTCAATACTTCCTCCATACTTTGACATCCAGTCCATACCTAATATCACATCCAATCCTTGCGACTCCAACATAATTAGGTCAGACAGAAAAACATGCGTGCCAATGATTAGGGGTATCTGGGTGCACCATCTGCTAGCCATGTACTCTGCTCCAGGCGAGCTCACTAAAAGAGGGGTCCTAAGGGTTTGGGTTGGTAACTTAAACTTTTCCACAAATCCCCTCGATATGTATGAATGCGATGCACCAGTATCAAAAAGAACAAGAGCGGTAAATGACTGAACCAAAAACTTACCTATTACCACGTCCGGCTGCTCTTCAACTTCCTCCACGTTAACGTGGTTCACTTGGCTTTTGTTGAATGGATTGGGCTTCTTCCCAGCGCTCCCATTTCCGTTTCCATTCCTTCCTTCAGGGCAGTCATTGGCATAGTGCCCTGTCTTCCCGCACTTAAAGCAAATAACTTGGCTTAAGTCCCTCTTGGCGGGTGTAGCTGGGTTAGAGCGATTCTGATTATTGTTGACTCCATTCCCATTCCCGTTCTTCGCACCATTTTGGTTATGCGATCTTCCTCCAGTATGGTTATGACCTCCATGGTTATGAACAAGTCCTCCCGAGTTCGGGGTTAAGCGAGGTTTCTGGTGAGCTCCTGAGTTATACTTCCCTTGTCCATACTTCCTCTTACGGTTCTCAATTTGCTGTTGCTTTCCTTCAATCATTAGGGCCTTATCTACCAACTCCTGGTAGTTGTTAAAAGTTGCCACCATCAACTGCATACTCATCTCATCATTCAACCCTTCCATAAACTTCTCCTGCTTCACGACATCTGTGGCCACATCATCAGGGGCATAGCGTGATAACTTGCTAAACTCATCCACGTGCTGGGCCACAGTACGGTTCCCCTGGCGTAAGTTACGAAACTCATGCTTCTTCATCTGCATGGCTCCAGTTGAGACATGGGCCGTGTGAAAAGCTTGTTGAAACTGGTCCCAAGTGACATCGGCTATAGGAAAAGTAGCCGTGTAATTCTCCCACCATGCGGCTGCTGGTCCATCCAATTGATGTGCGGCAAAGTGCACCCTTTCAGCATCCGTGCATCCTGCGGTGGTTAACTCCCTTCCAATACGGTGTAGCCAATCATCAGCAACTATTGGCTCGGTGCTACTGGAAAACACCGGCGGTTGTAACCTTAGGAAACGGGCTAAGTTGTCCATTGGTGGTGGGTTATTGTTGTTGTTGTTGCCCTGGTTCTAAACTAGCAATTGCATCAAGGTATTTTGCTGCTGGATCAACTGGGTGAGCTCCTGTGGAAAAGCAAAACCGGTGTCACGTCTCGGAGGCATCTGAGGGTTTAGATGGAAGAGATTAGAATAGAAAAAAGGTCTAATGAGAAAACACTACCCATATGCATATGAGGCAAACATAATCATTTCACTCAATCAATCAAGCAAGGGCATACAAATGGTCTAGGACTATCGTAAAAGTGCTCAACTACTACTAGATACATGGTGGAAATACTACTAATATTTGGTGGTCATCTAGAAATTTTGATCGGTGGAAGACTCCATGATGTCTGCTCCAGCTTCGTCTTCGTAGTCATCATCACTTGGGTCAGAATCGGTGTCGTCGATGATGATGTAGTTATCCGGGCAAGTGGGATCTTCCTCCTCGTCTTCCGGTGTTGATCCTCCCATGAATACTCTGATCTTCTTTACTAGGTCATCATTCTTCTCCAGTAGTGTCTTGATTTCTTCCTCATATCCGTCGTGTGTAAACTTGAGTTCTTCCTCCATCTCGATGATCCTAGTTTTCGCCTTCTTCAACGCCATCATGTCTACGCACATGTGGTTCTCCTGACATCGAATGTGCTGGTTTTGCTCCTGGATGTAAGCTGGAATGGATCTATCCTTCTTGGTGCTGATTACTTCCCATTGCTCATCTCGGTGCCCACATATTTGATATATGGTGTCTTTAAGCTCTCTATTGTAGACTTCTCCAATACGTCCTATGGTAATGTGAGCTGCCATACTCTTGCCAAGGCTCCAGGTGGGTGCTTCAAAAGAAAACTCTATGGGCTTGGAAGTTGGCGAGAACGTCCTTCCTGGAACTTGTACTTGAATCATCCAGCGTTCCTCTTCTGGTAGAGTAGCGTTGTACGTCCCGGTGAAGCTTGGTATTCCAATATTCAGGTACCTAGTGACTTCCTTCAAGTGGCGTCCAAAAGGTGTGTCTTCATCCGGTTGTGCAAACTTGTTCTTCATCTCCGTCATCCTAAAGAGTGGAAAAATGGAGAGGAGTCAGAAATGAGTAGAGAAGAGTGACCTATGGTTTATCTTAGTGGTCGTGTCCTACACTCAGCGTGTGCTCTGATACCATCTTGTAGCGACCCGACCTCAGACGGTCAAGTCTTTGTGTTTCCGTGTCATCCCTGGATCAGTAATGCTGACACACACAGTACTCGAAGGATTTATAATAGAGTAGCAATCACACACTTATTACATCGAATGTCTCAAAAGAGAACTCATTACAACAATATGGCTTAAGGCCATCTAATGCGATAACAGCGGAAGGCTTGGAAGATAAAGTGAGTCCATCAACTCCAACGGCATAGCTGAGCTGCACGGCAATGACCTATCGAACCTTACTCCTTGTCCGAAAAGTCTGCAACATAATACGTTGCAGCCCGAGAATGGGTCAGCACATGGAATATGCTGGCAATGTAACACAATAGAGCAATAATAGAATAATGCTACCACTACATGCATATTTGGCTGGTGGAAAGCTCTACGGTTACAGTTTTTGCGGAAAGCCAATTTTTCCCTACAACAAAGGAATAAATTTTAATTTAACTATCATGGTGGTTGAAATGTCATTGAGAAGGTATAATCCCAACTCAATCCCAATTAAAGTAGTTAACAACCCAGCAATATTAATTTTAGAGTGATGAGATACATGTGAATACTCAATTATTAGATACTCAGATTTGTCCATAATCGGGGACACGGCTAACCATGATTAGATTGTACACTCTGCAGAGGTTTGCGCACTTTTCCCCACAAGACTCGATCGCCTCTGTTGATTTCTCGCACTGCATGGTGTTTGAGAAACGGATGACCGAGACACAGTCTTTCAGAAACATTAACTCTTTACTCCGGGTAGACCATACCAAACCTACAAACCCACTACCTGCTGATCTACCTCTTCAAGAGCTTCACGTAACTTACTCAATTATGCTAGAGCCCATAATAGCTTGTGGCTGCACACGGAAGTTTCTAGCATGAATAATCTCAGTTCCCTTTGAGCCTGGGTGGCGGTCCATAGGAAGATCACACGGGTACCCCGGGATTTCCAAAACAAAACAGACAACACCGGGTTCCCCAGGTGCCTCAATCCACCTAGATGTGTATTAAAGTTGCCACCTTAAGTTAACCATTAATTAATAATCTCACATCTGTCATGGATATCTCTCAAACCCAACCACGTCTACGAGCATAGCATAGCAGTATAAGCAACACGTAGAAGTAACTCCCAAGGGTTTGATAATAACAGGGCAATAGGTTCTACCTCAACTACTACTTCCCAACCCACAAGTTAATGACATCCTAATCATGCAATGTGTGAGGGTTGAATCTAATGCATAAAAACTGGGTATGAAAAGAGTATGATCAAAGTGTTACTTGCCTTGCTGACGATCCGGGAATCCTAGAGACTCGTAGTAACACGCTTCGCACTCCGGGAATTCTATCGCAAGCAAACAATACATACATAAGTAAACAAGCAAAGATGCACAAACGAAACTTCAACTGAAAGAGGTTGACCGGAGAGTTCAACTTAAGAACTCTGGTTCGCAAAAAGAATCAAACCAAACCGAGCAACGAAACTCAAACGGCGAAAGAAATAAGATCACTTTACTAATCTGAACTAGGGTCAAATTTTACAGAGTCAAAAACTTGTTTGAGTTGGCTATTCGGAAAGAGGGTTTCGAGATGAAACTCTAGGCGCTTGAATCGCCTGATTCCGATAAACGAGCGAAACGTTAAGCTAGAACGAAAATCGAATCAGAAATCGCGATCAGGAAAAATCGCGGAATAAATCTGATAAAAAGAAAAACGATGAACGGCTAAACGAACGAACTTTTGTTAGCAGAAACTAAACGACGAACACGTTCGTTAAAATGAACGAACGAGCGAACACTCGCTAAGTAAATAAACCGAAAAAATAGAACCGATCTATATAAAAAACGAACTAGGGTTTTTTTAAAAAATAAACCGAAGGGGTTTTTTTTCAAAAAAAAAACTGGACGGCGGGTGGCGGCTACCTCCGACGAGGTAGTCCGGCGAGGCGGGGCGACTCCGGCGGGCGGGCGAGGGGCGGCGGCGGCTCGGCGGCGGCGGGTCGGGGCTCCGGCTCCGGCTCGGGCTCCGGGTGGTG